>NC_045455.1:48761458-49069296 GCF_002776525.5 Piliocolobus tephrosceles | reverse complement strand
TGTGTGTGTGTGTGTGTGTGTGTGTGTGTGTGTGTGTGTTTAGTAGAGACAGGGTTTCACCATGTTAGTCAAGATGGTCTCGATTTTCTGACCTCGTGATCCACCCGCCTTGGCCTCCCAAAATGCTGGGATTACAGGCTTGAGCCAACGTACCCGGCCGAGATGTCTGGCCTTTTTAAGATCAAACCAATGTACACCTTCCTCATAATGATTTATGATTTTCTTGCAATTCCTGTCTCCCTGAAATTTATAAAATCAAGCTTCAATCTGGCTGCCTCAGGCACATTTTATTAGGACTTCTTGAGATTGTGTGACCCAGGCCGTGGTCACTCATATTGACTCAGAATGCACCTCTTTAAACATATTTTGGCAGAATTTGGATTTTTCTATTATCAAATGTATTTTCATGTATGGAAGATAAACAATATTTTAGTAAATTAATAAAATTTATAATAATTTAAAACATAATTTTATCATTCCTTAATTATGTTAAAACTCTAAAGCTTCATTAACAAATTACCCAATAAACTGTGATAATTTTTTATTCCTATCCATGTGTTTCACCTAGATTTCAGAACACCAACTTTGGAGATTTAATGAGAAATGTGTAAAAAGGTTAGTTGAATCAAAATTTTCAAAAATACTATTCTGAAGTATACATTCTACAATAGCAACATTTTTGGCCTGACAACCAATGTCCAAAGGACACTCTTTAGGTACCACTCAGATTAGTCATTTATTAAACTATATTTCTGTGAGCTGTTAAGGTTCAATGTGATGCTGTTTATAAGTAACTATGACTGCTTTGTGCATTAAAGGGTATTAGCAAATCAAAATCAATACAACAATTTGAGATTTCAGAATAAATAAAATTTAAGCACATTCTTTATATTTAGTCAAACTCCCTTAAAATTAATTGTCCTATATTAGCAGCCTTTTAAGATGGCAGCAAACAAATACAGCCAATGCTATGAGTGGATAACAGAAGTGTCAACAGAACAAACAACCTGTGAGTTAACCACTTTATGAAGTATACATGTATTACCTATGATAACATGTATTGTTACATAATAAAAAACACACTCATGAAATTATTTGAGTGAACTTGTTGTGAAATTCAAAGGAATACCTTTCATTATTTTGCAAAAAGTGTAGTAACTTTTGGATTAGCAAATTATCAAACTTTTGCTTATCAAACTTAATGTGAGGTGTTCTTATATTAAGGCATTAGTGATGGTATAAGAACTTTCCAATATAATTTTGAAAAAAGACATATCCACATGTATTGTCTTATAGATTCAATGTTGTTCAATTTATTACACTGGTAGTAGGAAGAGGAACTGACTCAGAGATAAGACAAGGATATAGAGGATAATGGTAATCACATGTCATAAATGGTTATTTGTAGTGGTAGTATTTTGAGCATTGCAGTTATTTTGGCTTGTTTTCTTTTGTGAAACAGTTAATAAGGCTGGGCGCAGTGGCTCACACCTGTAATCCCAGCACTTTGTGAGGCTGAGGCAGGCAGATCACCTGAGGTCAAGAGCTCGAGACCAGCCTGACCAACATGGTGAAACCCCATCTCTACTAAAAATACAAAATTAGTCAAGTGTGATGGCTGCGCCTGTAATCCCAGCTATTTGGTAGGCTGAGGCAGGAGAATTGCTTGAACCTGGGAGGCAGAGGTAGAAGTGAGCCAACATAGTGCTACTGCACTCCATCCGGGGCAACTAGAGCAAAACTCCACCTCAAGAATACAAAACAAAACAAAAAACAGATAACAAAACATAATCTGAGCTTAATGACCATCTCATAGAACAGGATGTTAATTTATATGGTTAATTTTGAGGTATGTTGAAACCGTAAAAGTGTTATCTATATTCACTACTATGTACTGCAAATCTTCTGTTCTAAAATGGTAAAATCTTGTCCTACCTTTAGTATTACCATTATTATTAATATCTGAAATGTAACATTCCTTTCCTACTTTCAAATATTTCCTAGAGATTAACTGGTAAAAGTCAGGAGTTTAACTATTTTCCTCTATTCAATGTTTCTTCTTTCCTAAAATTTTTAATTTAATTTAATTAGTTAATTTTTAAACCACTTTATTGGGGCCTGATTGGCATAAGAAAGCTGTACATTCAATGCATACAATTTAATGAGCTCCGAGATAAATGTAGACTTGTAAAACCATCGCCACAATCTATGCCATAAGCATTGCCATGCCTTCCGAAATTTTCCATCCCTTCCTTTATTTATTAATGTTACTATTATTATTTGCATGTGATAAGAACATTTAAGATCAACCATCTTAGAAAATTTTTAAGTAAACAACACAGTATTGTTAGCTATAGGCAATACAGTAAATCTCTAGGGTTTAGTCATATCGCATAACTGAAACTTTGTATCCTTTGACCAAAATTTCCCTACTTCCTCCTGCTCCCAGCCCCTTGAAACCACCATTTGACCCTCTGCTTTTATTAATTCCATTCTTGGATTCCACATGTGAATGAAAGCAAGCAGTATCTGTCTCTCTGTGGTTTGGCTTATTTCACTTAGCATAATATCTTCCAGATTAAAGGCTGTAACAAATGGCAGGATTTCCTTTCTTTTCAAAGCTGAATAATATGCCATTTTATGTAAATGGCACATTTTCTCTGTTCCTCCATGTATGAACATTCTGGTTGCTTCCATCTTCCATGTGAATAACTGGCTATTGTGAATAACTAAATGTCTTTTATAAGTGATCTTATTTGACCTCTGATAAGACATAATTTAGGTCTTATGCATTCATTCCCTTTGCTTAATATGTCTCTTAATTGTGGTTACATTTTAAATCAAAATTGCACAAATTGTTTTATCTCTTTATATTATGTTATCCTTCATTCTACATATCCAATTTATTTCTTAAAAAAAATTTTGAGAAAGAAATCTAATTACCAATCCTTATACACCAATGGTATGTCTCACCACTTCCATGTCTATACCTTGCTCCAAAAATATTTGTGCTCAGACCTGTAAACATATACAAATTTCTAAATGGTAGACCAAATAATTTTTCTATTGCTATGTTTAAATAAAAATAATAGCAAACTTCTGAAACTTTATCTTTTCTGACATTGATTCTATTTGTTCTATTTAATTGAAAACCTAAGTATACAAAAAATACTAGAATACCTCTGGAAATTTTCAACAGACCATGTAAGTATTCAAATTAGATTATGAAGCTAAAATAAAAGTAATGGAAAGGATACAAAGTCCTGGTTCACCCTGAAAACTGTTTTCTTCTTCTAACTGGATAAGATTAAAGAAAATAACCATACAAAAAGTACAGGCAATCTCTGTGAATTGATGATATATTCTGCATCTCATTCAACAAAAATATATACAAATAACATATGCATTATTAATATGCATTTATTTTCTCTGAATTCAATTTTATAGAGTTTTACATAATTAATGTGGTATTTTAATCATGTTACAATAACAAAAGTCGGCTTGAAAACATAACTGGGTTAGGTACATTTGGTGATGTCTAGTGGGAATCATTCTTGTATCAGTCTTACATAAGCAATTAGAGAGAGCAACAAAAATTATGTCACTGGTATTAAGAAGAGAGTGTCTATATATCAATTTAAAAAGTCAACTTTCAACCAGGGAAAGGAAATATGACTCCTCAATGTATAAACAGAGAATTACAGAAAAACAATCAGCTCTGGACTTTACTAAGTATCTTTATAAAATCTCATGAGCCAAGTATTTTCTTTTCTTTTTAATTTTTCTATGAAGGGTGCTTTTTAGCTAGTAGTAAAAACATTGACGTGAAAATGGTCAACAGATAAACGAACTCAGAGCCTCAAGGCCTCCTTAAATGGAACATGTCAGAGTACACATTATGTTACTACAAGATATCCTGAGAGCTGCATCTATGAAACACCAGAGAGGGCTGTTCTAGAAACTGCCTTTATGAGATTCCAAATAGAAACATGACATAATGAATTTATTACCATGTCCTGGGAACACTCATTTTGAAATGGGTTAACAATTCAGTATAAAGGATTTTCAGTGTGTTTTAATTTTCCAGCCCATGAAAATTCCTCTAAATGAGGACATGGATTAAAAGTTTATGGATACACCATTTATCCCACTAGTTTCTAGTATATACCAAAAAGGGCAGAGATCACCCCTCTTAGGGGATTGTGGGACTCCCAAACATGGAAACAAAGGAAAACCTTGAGTTTTTTCAAGGGAAATTTCAGGCATTAGCTTGCCCTGAGAAGTGAACATGCACCATAAGAAGCAAGAAGGTAATAGAAGCTTAAAACAATAGCCAAATAAGCTAGAACCACAGGATGATTCCTCTACAGAAACTAAAAGCAACATCTTAACATGTGTCTCTGAATTGTTTTTCAGAAACTCCACCAAATGGATTCACTGGCACACAGAACTCAAATAAGGGAGAACTGGGGACTCAACTCTGACCCCCATTATTCATTCTAAATTCTTTCTAGGGAGCCTGGAGAAAGTCACACTCATGAGCCGGAGCTAACACTCTCTTCTGCTGACCCCAATTTGTTAAACAAAGCTTTTCTTCCTTAACCAACTGCAAATCAGAAACTCCTTGAATCTACCTATGACCTGTAATCCCCTGCTTCAAGATAGCTTGCTCTTTTAGGACAAAACTATACTCCTGCCTTTAAAAACCCTTACCTGCAAGTCACTGGGGAGGTCAGGACTTAAGCATTAAGTTGCCTGGACTTCCTTGCTTGGTGACCTGCAAATAAAGGCTTTCCTTTTTCTAGCTGCAAACCTCAGTGTGGATATCCAATATTACTGCATCAGGCAAGAGGACCCCAAATTGGTTCAACAGCATATGTTGCCATTTAATCTTATAATGGAAGTATATTTGTTGATTAGAAGCTACAAGTCTTGGTAACATATACCCTAACTGTTACAGGTCAAATATTGGAAAATTTCATTCTCTCTGTTTTCCTTTAAGTCAAAAATTTATTCTATGAATGAATCTTCACATCAATAATTTAAAGAGGCTTTCTGGTGGAAATCCCGTTGCAAAAACAATCACATGGAGATCTGTGAATATTGCCCTGGGGAATCCTAAGGATTTTTATAATCTCTGCAGGAAGCAATATTGTATGTCCTTAAAGAAAGATTATCAAAACAATAACAAAAATAACTAATGGGAAGAAAATGAAAGATAAAGAAATATTTAACATTCACCTACTATGTGCTAGCTATCTTCAAATATATGTAGGAATATTTCCATATGAACTGTGAAGTGCAAGTATTTATAAGGGAAGTGTTATAAAATGAATTCATTTTCATCACTTATAAGTAATGTTGACAAATAAGCATTGGAAATTTAACTTTGTCAATATGCATTTCACACCAACAAGAAGGTAAGGTACTCTGATTGGAATAACTGGCACCCATGATCTAAAGGGCAAGATTTCTCAAACAGAGAGGGACAAGTTATTGAATGTGCTTATTTGGTCAAACAGAAAATAATTTGAGACCTACTTTGTTCTGTTTCTGTGGCTAACAAGCAATATTCCAATAAACAATTTCATCCCTTGACTGAACAAGCTTGACTTTGGACAAGGAAGAAGTTTATTCAAATGACCAGTAGAGGGTAAGTAGACCTTTCAATATAAATTAGCATTTTCTTATTAGTCTAGTTAACAAGAATGAATTCCCTACAGCCTCATCATTTATACATGTGAATAGGTAATGTTCAGTTTCAGAATCTGTGAAGTGAAAAAAAAAAAAACCGATCCAAAAGGATGCCTCAGAAAATCCTGTGAAACTAAACTTTATATAGTCTATAGTTTTCTCCTTAATCATGTTTATAACTAAGGAAAATATTAATACTCTTTTCAGGCAAATTCTATACAGACATAACTATGGGTGAAAATGAAGCATGTATCCCCTATGGATCCCCATTGGTTTGCCTTTAGATAAATAATCTAAAAATATTTTGTTCTTTAAGTATAAAGCATCTTAAATTATATAACTCAATAACAAATTATCTATATATCAGGCCTCATTTGCACATTTCCAATATATATTAATTTTATTCACGATGGTTTTGTTATGTAACATCAGTCTTCCAACAACATGGTTCAAATTTCAGTTACCACGGTGTATTAACAGTGGGTGATATATAGTTTGTACAGTTACACAGCACAAACTTTGCTGTTAGCCATGCAATTCAGAACTAACTATGTAAATATCAGTGACCAAACTTGGCACTTCTTTCAAAGTGCACAGACAGCCAAGCACATAGTTCTGCTGCCTCTGTCTCCCAGTGATAAATTCACATGATGTTTTACAAAATTAAATAATTGAAAGAGGTAACTGGCCAACAAAGATGAAAGTCCAACCAGGAAATGAAGTGATAACATCAGAAGTAAAATTTGGATGGAATGTAACAGAGTTAGGGAAGAAATAGCTGAGCATGGGGTGTTGATGCTACTGCTGTTCAAGAGACTAGATCTGTAGTCAGGTGAACTTAGTGAAGACAAAGTTATCAATGTAAAAAAGGAAAATGGCTGTAGAGGAAAAGATAAGGATGTCCCAGAGGAAGTGACACTGGCAAAATCTTTACAATAAGGAAACTCTTCAAAACATGAAAACTACAAATGATAAAATGTTGCGAGTTGATACAAATTTAGAAAGGAATATGACAATTTACCAAAGCATATAAAAGATGCAGGTTCTATATTAAGTTATTCAATGGGAAGAAGAAGGCAAGCACTGTTTAAACTACTCTTGACAAGATTTTTTTGCAGAGAATAAAACTTTAATCCTCAGTGTTTCTGACGTTGTAAACTACAGCGCTAAAAAAGTTAGTTTTACAGTTTGTTCATTTCCCTGTACATTTGTAACCATCAAGAAGAGAGTTTTGATATTTTGTTAAAAAAATTTAAAGGTCACAGAACAGCTGAAATTTTTACCATTGATTATTAGGGTCTCTTTGCATGGTTTCAGCTCACAGAGTCATTTTTAAGGTCCTTTACTACTGTATAACACCTGGACAGCCTGTATTTCAAAGAAGGGGATTAACTGTTCCCTCAAGAAGACATGTGTGCTAAAAACCCTCACTAGTCTTCCGAGTTTTAGGCCTTAGAAAAGCATTTGATATGCTCCATGAGAGCAAAGATTAAAGGATACAAGAATAAATCTTCTTAGTACCAGTTTTACAAATATGTCGCAAACCCCATTTTACTCTAATCTACAGAAAGGTTTATACTTTCTAATCTTCCTTAAGAAATAAATTTTAATATAGTAAGTAATTCAACCATTACTAACAGATAAATAGTAAAAGCAAGTTCTGAAAGTTAAAAATATTTTAAATGCTCATATCTTAGCCTCCATGAACGGCAGCACATTTTGGAGCTGTAAAATATCCTCCCTCCAAGCTTTGTTCCTCTCCATTGGCAAACATTAGCTGTGTATGCCCCATCCTCCTGTTACATACACTTTACTTATACAACACAGGCCAACGTGTTTTTTCCTTCTGATTTCTTTTGGATCACCATAAGCATTATCGACATTTTCATCAGTGATGCCAAGAGAACTGGGAATATGTGAGTTTACTTTTGCTTCCTCTGTTGCCTAGTTGGCTGCTTCTGTAGCAACAGAACAAAAAGAGGATCATGCATGAAATACAGCTATTATTTATGAGAGAATGACTGCTTTTAAAACAAGATAGATGTTTAGTATTCTGTGGATATTCCCCCACCAGATTGTAACAGTTCTGAAGGAGGTTAAATTGCAAGCCAAGACTGTCAAAATTCTCTCTTGATATAGCACCAAAATAGCCTGATCAGCCCAAAAGCTGCTGAGCCTCACTATTAGGAATTGCAGCTACTCTGCAATGTGAAAGATAGGGAATTTGGTCTATTTCATATAATTTTTTTTTTTAAATCCCTAAGAGTTACTGCCTAAAGAACAAGAATTTCTGCTTGGATGGCTGGATGTGACATTTATCTCTAGTTTTGCGAATGAGGTCGTGGTGTTGTTTAATGCATTACATTAACCCATGCCTCTTAGATCTCAAATCATTTTGGATTGTGATTTAGTTTTACCCAGCATCTATCAGTTAGCATGAAAACAAGTTCAGATAATATTTTAAGTCAAGACTAGATCGCAGGCCATACATTCATTCACCAAATTTTATCAGGCATCTACTATGTGTCAGTGAAACATCTTGCATGGATAATTAATTAGTGACAAAATAGGTTTTTCCTTCACAGACCCAGGATTTTTTTATAAGGTTGATATAAAATAACTTAGATTTTTACCAAAAGTCATAAGAAAACCCTAATCGTGAGTGAAGTATCTCATCTAACAAGTTTAAACATCTGACAGACTGGCCAACTTGTTCTCCCCTAAAGAAGGAGAGTTATGACCATTCTTTAGAAAGTCTTAGGAAGAATTGGGCACACAGTATAATAATTATATTGACCAGGGAAAACATGTATTTAATGGATTGAAGCATAATATAAACATCAGGGTCCAGAGTACCTGAGTTAAGAACTCGGTGCCCTAAGTTCTGGAACATCTTTTGCTTTATCAAACATATGTCGTAAAATACTATTGAGCAGTTTAACTATGCAATTCTACTTTTATTTCAAAGAACACTACAAGGAAGACAATGACTGCAGTTCGAGTCTCCGACAGTTGAATTAATAGGACTATACCTAATTTGTGGCATGAAAGAGGAGTAACAGCAGTATCTATACGATTAGAAAACACAACTAGAAAGATGACAGAATTTGAAAGCATATAAACAAGCATAATCTATCTTGCATATTTCCCTTGTATATGCATTGCCTTCATTCAAAATTTTTTCACCCAGTGAAGTTCTAAGGTTATTTCAGACTACATATGCTAAAATTAGGAAAGGTAAAGATCATTAATAATGTCTGCATCATTTTCTAAATCCAATTCCACACTGAGAGGCAGAATATCATTAACAATAAAAAGAAATAGTGTATAGGGGATATTTGATTAGAGATTCAAATATCACATTTTCACTTTTATTATATACAAGTGCAGAAATAGAATTGTCCATTTATACAAAATTGTATTTTCTTTGGGTTTTTAATAATCTATCTGCTTATTAGTAAAACCCAAGAAATATAATGTCTTTGGTCCTCCTCTCATTGATGAGATAGCATAGCCGTGATTCACCTGAAGAAGGGTGGCTCCAGTGAATGGATGCAAAGGCTACAGACAAGTTTCATTCATACATTCTTATTGGACATGTACTTTTTTTTACATATACCATACCCATATATTGCATTAGGCCATGAATACAAGGAGAATAAACATATTTGGACTCTGCCATCAAGCAATGCAGAGTTTGTGAATATTTTGCAATTTTTTAAATAAAAATTGATCATAGTTGGACAAAAAATGAGCTCCATAAACACAAGTATTCAGCTATATCTTATATATAAAATTATTTTAAATACACAAGGGAAACAATGCTTTAAAAGACCTCTTTGGTCAAATAGTCAATCCTCTAGAATATGAAAATTTTCACTTACATTCACCTGCATTTCAACATATATTTTTGTTCCTTTTCAGATGTTCATAGAGATATCCCTAGATGAAAAATAGAGATTTTATATGTTGTGTCATTTCTTTACCCTTCTTGTTTCTGGAGCCAATGCCTGTACATGTAACTACAATGATTCATACTTGCTGTGTAACATTAATAGTACCCCAAATGCACAAGATTAGCCGTTTTTTCTTAATTGGTTTTGCAAGTTTTCCACAAGCCCACACTAAAGAGCTCATCTCTATCTAGACTTGTCATTCAAAATCAAACTTAGCCCCTTTGCATTGACCATAATCTCAAACTATTAGAATGGAAGAATTTCAGGAAAACAAAATAAATATTTAATAAATATCTGTTGAATGAATGGACTAAATGATTACTAAAGAAGACGACATTTGCACAAAAATGTTTTAGTGCAGTCTTTCTCAAATATTAATATATATATGAAACATCTGTGAAGGAACTTGTGAAAATGCATATTCTCATTCATTATATCTGGGGTAGGACTTCATACTCGGCATTTCTAACAAGCTTCCAAGTGATACTAATGTTGCTAGTCCTTAGATGACACTTTGAATAGCATGGCTTTTGGACATCAGTGTAAAACTTTATTACTGAATACATGTTTTCAGGCCATAAACATTTTTGGGTTAAAAATCTATTAGGAGGCATAATCCTGCATTGTACCTAAAAATAAAGATGGTGTTTTTTTCTTCATTTAGTGCTTACTTTTAGCTTACTGTATGGTAAACTCTGTTATAGCTTAGAAATTGGAGTGAATAAAGAATATTGTTAAACATCAAAAGGAAAAAAAAATAGTAGCAACTGAACTAACAATTACCAACTACAAGCAAAAGCATTGTGTAAAATTACAATGAAGTTCTGAAATGTTAAAGAATAAAAATGAAAAAAATCATTAAGCATCTCAGAAAATATGAAAAAAAGAAGGTATGAGATTCTGAGGGTATATTAAATCACGAGAAGGCTTGAATCAACCACATTTTAGATGCTCACCTTTTTAAATGTATGTAAATAATCTAATACAGATATAGACGTTATTTTGTAGATGAAGAAACAGTGCTGTAGGTTGCCATTTAAATGACTTCATCTGGGTTCTCACAATGAGGAACTAGCAGAACCAGTATTCATTTTACATCTTATTGTTGAGTCTTAACTGAAATTATTTTTGTTTAACATTAGAGAGACTATAGATCTCAAAGTATGTTATTATTTTTAGAACTTCACTGTACTTTTCATGTTAAATCTGGCCGTGGTTATGAAATGACTCAGTTTCAACTTCTTTCCCCCTTCAGTGCTTCCTAAAATGTTTCACTTCATTTCTCCTCCAGTGACTTTGTAAATTCATAACATGTTTGAACTCAAGCATTAATTTAAATGAGTCCTACATTCCTTTGGAGCAATGGAATTTAAAATCACATATGTTCTTTATTTAAATGACTTTAAAATATTATAAATGTACATAAAAGTGAAATTCAAAATAAAATCTATGTTGTATCTACACAAAATACTTCATGAAAAATGCAAGAGGTGAAGCCAATCCAGTGAAGATTTTTCTAATTTAAATCTACTCTGTCATAAATTACAAAAGCTAAGGTTTCTAAAGCTCCAACTACAAATATTGTCATGTTTCACTGAATATGTCGATTACCGTCATTTGAAGGACTTGCTGCCAACGTTGTTCTCTTACTGTTACATGCAGATTTTAGCTTATATGCCCAACAATCTGAGATGGCAGCCACAGCCTTTGAATTTGCTCAGCATTTCCTTCAAGGCTATATGTATTATCGCTGTGAGATCATTGGCTTTGAAGTCTCACATAGCTGATCCTGTTTTATCTCTTATTAGTGGCTTCATTTGCATAATGAAAATATTAATACCAATACAATCCTTAGACTTATAAAATGTATGTAAAAATCAGCAGATTAAAATTCTGATGTGGCTCAAGTCATGAGAGTAATTTACTGTTAATAGTTCTTTGGTCATATCATAGACACTTACAATTTTTCAATATTATTTATAGTGTCAATCCACAAGTGACTGCTAAGAAATAATCATGTAATTTTATCGCCAATGAATAAAATGTCTTTGTTTTAAGGATTATTTATTATTTACTAAGGTTCATGCTTTTTCACATTGTTTTATAATTATCAGGTGTGTAGGTTTTAAGATAATCTTCTAAAAGGAATGTGTTATACTTATTCCTAAAATACAGAAATAATATTTAAGATATTGGATATATTCTAATCTAGTTTCTGTAATGATTTGACTTGCTAGTCTATGCTAATATTTGAGTTTTAAATTAACTTATTTTCATTTTGAGTTTACATTTAAGGTGAAATAATTGATTTTGTTCAATTACTTGGGATGCTCTTAGCTTTTTTAAATGGAATTTTAAATTTCTTTATATCTACATTGAGGATCTATTGTGTTTCTGGCTTATGATACATACAATACATGCATGTAAAGCAATTTCAATCTCCTATCCTTGGCAGATTTTTAAAAAATAATTTTCAGTATTTTGCTTTTGATTCTGTAAATTAATAGCGCTTAATTTGTAGCAAAGCCAAAACTTCAATAACCTTTTTTTTTTTTATTAATTTCCTTGTTAAACCTATGTTGGATTGCAAAGAAAAGTACTCAATAACCATGTACCTAGATATATATATGGCCATTAGAATTCAGGCAAAAACCTAAGAGAGCAAAGCAAAAATCTCATTTTCAAGGGCCCATTGAGATTTGAACTACTGCCACTCTCATAACTCTTCCCCTGTACTTTATTCCCCCAGACTGAGGAGACAGTTTCAATGCCTAATGCTGCTCCAGCCTTCCTTGATAGTAGCATACCTTGTTTGCTAAAGTTGTCATCTCAATGGTACTAAACTGCATGATTTCTCCCCTATGTTATTTCATTTTATTTCCCATAAAATGCACAATGAGAAATATCCTAGGAGCCAGAGATTTTACTTTCCAACTCTAATGTTGAGTTTTATAACATCGTTAGGTTTCTCACAGAAAAATAATAACGTGCGAGATATGAATCAGTTTCTCATGTTGGCTTAAGCATTTCTGAGAGGCTCAACCAGCCATCAGATTCACTTACGAACTGGAATTTCAGCTTTTAGTGGTGTATTCCACTAGGCCACAGTGTAAAGAAGGGGAGAAAACAAAAAACAAAAAACAAAAATCTAGTAACTTCTAAACTAAGTAGCTATGCAATATCAGTTATCACCCTGACAGGATGTGAGCTAAGAATATTTTGACCTCCAAAAGAGAAATACCACTTCTTGTCATCTGAAACTCAAAGGACATAGCTACAAAGGAAGTTTAATTGTATTAGTTCATAAAAAGTAAAATTTGATTATTTTGTCTTTAAAAGAGCAAAATAGGCCAGGTGCCATGACTCATGCCTGTAATCCCAGCAATTTGGGAAGCCAAGGTGGGCGGATCATCTGAGGTCAGGAGTTCAAGACCAACTGGTCAACATGGTAAAACCCTGTCTCTACTAAAAATACAAAAATTAACTGGGCATGGTAGTGCACTCCTTTATCCCAGCTACCTGGAGACTGAGGCAGGAGAATCTCTTGAACCCGGGAGGCAGAGGTTGCAGTCAGCTGAGATTGCGCCACTGTACTCCAGCCTGGGTGACAAGAGCGAGACTCTGTCTCAAAAAATAATAATAAGAAGAAAATAAATGAGCAAAATTAAGATTGTCAACTATACTCTCAGAGCTCTAAACCAAGCAAAAATATCTTGGAGTAACAGATTTTAGATAAAAATAGTCTAATTATTTCCTTGAAAATTAGTATATTATACACATGTTTCTCATTAGGAAACCAATACACCTAGTTAAATACAGTAGATTTGAAGGGATTCTGGCTACTATAGTCAATACCTGCCTGCAAAGTGGCTACCCAGTTACAGACAGTGCGGACCATGACTAGGGTTGGCAGCCATTGGACCATTTGAGAGAGACCTTGAGAGTGTAGTGTTACAGGAATGGTGGTACAAATTGGGGTCTATGATCTAATCCAAATCATTATTACTAACTAGTTCCAATGTTATTTATCAATTTTTCTTGGTAAATTTACTTTCTAGTTTTAGTGAATTAAGAAGATGAGATGGTAGAAAAGGTACAAGATATAAAGTGAATAAGTTTGATATAAAATAGAAAGTAGAGTCAGAATTTTCTACTCTTCTTTTTCCATGTACTCCTACTGTCCCTGAAGAATACATATGCTGATTTAACAAAAACAAAAAACAAAAAACAAAACAAAAAAACTTTATCCTCCTCTAACCTGTGGCTAGCATATTAAGTCATAGGAAATTGGAAATGTATTGTATAAATACTCCCAAACAAAGAGTCAGAAGTTCTGGATAGTCAGGGGCAAAACAGAACATTCTTAAGTGGTGTCTGCAGCAATCATGGGCATGAGTTCAAATTATGAATTAGTGAGGATACTTGGTGGAAAAGTACTCTAATCATTCTACTATCCATTTACCATATTTCCATTTCACATTCCTGTAACTTAAAAGAATTTTCAACAAAACCTTTCTTGCTGATGTTATCATTTTTACCCTCCAGGCCAGATATAGCTTAACACGATGTAGGTAGCTCTGTAAAGAAAGCTAATGTCATGGGTTAAAAAGGGGAGTAAAGAATGTAGCTGACTTTCATGGAATATATTCTCCGCTGTCAATATTTTGTAGTATTTAACACTGACTCCTACCCTTAGAAACACGTATTTGCATCTTTACTTCTCAAATGTTGGTAATAAGGTTAAGTAACATGACCAAGGTGACAGAGATGTCATAAGAATATCATGATATAAATCCATGTCCAGCACTGTTGGGCCACCTACCAAGAAGGACTTCAGACATTCCCAGCTTCTTTTTTTCTTTTTGTCTTCATAAACACATTTAATAAATTAGGCTTTAAAAAAAGTATAATGTCAAGCCAGTTCTTTGAATAATGAACTTTCCATCCAATTTCCAAATCTTGTGAATTTTCTGAATTCCATTCTTGGGAAATCTAACCATGTTATTGTCACTGCCTTTAGATCAAAAAGGGGTTTGTTCCTTACAGTGGACTTATCAATTTTTCTTCTTAGCCCCAGAATCTGGCAAAAATCTCCAATACAAATCAAGAAACAATAATATTTTAAGAGCTGAAAAAGAACCTATAGTTGAAAATCCAGTTGTTTCCCTCAGCTGATGGGGAAATTGTGAAACAGTTGGCTCTCCTTATGACATATATATTTTGATTTAAAAGCATGAGAGGTTTTTTTTTTTCAAAAAGACAAATATTCTTTCAAATTGTTTTGTTCATTTTTACTACCTTCACTGAAGCATGAATAGCACAGAGGTAGGGCATTAGTCTTTGAATTGTGTGTGATTCAACCAACTGTTACTTGCATTCCAATTACTCAGCCAGCATAGGATACAGCTGTGTCCAAGGAGTATTTCAGAGTTTCCTAACAACTTGATACATCACAACTGAATTTATTTAGATTGCATGTTAACTATTACAGTTTGGATCTGAACTCTAGGTTATTACATTTAAAGTCGTACAATATCTAAAAAAATTAGGAAATGAAAATATTTTAAGTTATTATTTTTAAAAAGTAATATATTTAAGATTATCAGGGTCAGTTCATATGTTTATATGGGTAAAATTAAACAGTAGTCCAACAATGTCAGGTAAAACTGCCCATGATGACATCTTCTCATTTAATATGGAAGAGGGACACATGTTGAGGAATTACAGCTTACTAAATTCTACCTCTGCACTTGTATCAGTGTGACTTTGGATGTATTATTAGCTTTCTCCTCTTCAGTTTCCTCTAATGGAATTCCTGTTGCAAGGATTAAATGAGATAATGTTTATAAAATGCCTACCATAATACTTGTCACCTTCTGAGTCTGTCACCAAAGAAATGACTAGTTTGTTTCCCCAATTACATAAATACAAAACAAGGTCTCAGACAATATCTGCTTTATCACATACTGTTGACTTTGTTACTTAACAACACAAAGTCAAATAACTACAGTTAGAATTTTGATTCTCTCAAAAGAAACACAATTAAATAGAAACTAAATTCCTTTTCCTAAAAGGCCAATCTGATTTCCCCATGCCAAGTCTGAGGCTGCAGTTACTCAAGACTAGAAAGGAACAGAATGGTAACTTGTATAATTATACACATCATAGTAATAAAGACAAGCACATATGTAAGAGTCGACATTTTCTTTCTGCCAAAACATAGTTAATATCTTGTAGAAAATAGATTTTTGTTAAGATACTCAAATAGAGAACTTACTATATTTTGGGGAAAACATTTACTTAATATCTACATAGGTTAGCCCAGCTAGGGATAAAGAAATAATACAAGATAAATTGTGTGTATGTGTTGGGGCTAGTGTTTCACAGAGTGCACTTTCCTTATCAATTTACAGTATTGCTGTCACTATTTTAAATAAATTTTCATACAGCAACACACCAAAGCCACAAACCATAAAATACCACTAGTTAATTTGAAATGCATTCTATTTTCTAGACTCAGAAGACTTGAATTCAGAATTTACTAAAAGTATTATTTTTATTTCAATCCCATGTCTCTAGGATATATTCTCAACAGAAGGAAGAGAGGAAAATACTGACTTTAACTTCCTCTAGGTAATCTCCCCATAGATTGATAAGGTTCTCAGCAACGCAACAAAAATTTCAACATCTCAAGGAAGAGGATCCTGATTAATTACATCAGGTTAGTGGAAGGACAACTTTGAGATGTTGTTCACATCTCTTCAACTGATGTTATCAGAGCTTCTCACTTACACTGCTAACTAAGGATAACTACTGTACACTGTAAGAGAGATGGCAGGGCTGCAGATTTTGTGTTACTGTATTATTTCTCTGGTTTCTTTCTCTTTTCACAGTAAATGTAAAAGTCTGTAAAACTCTGCTGGAGGATGGTGATGGGGGGAAATTCCATGTGTTGGGGCGAGATACATGGGAATTCTTTGTACTTCCAATAAAGTTTATTAAATAAAAAACTATGTAAAAATGAAAACATCATTTTCTCGTACTTTGTTTGACTGGCACAGTTTCTAAAATATTTTAATAATTTTAAGGCCAGGCACAGTGGCTCACACCTGTAATCCCAGCGCCTTGGGAGGCCGAGGTGGGTGGATCACTTGAGCCCAGGAGTTTGAGACCAGCCTGCACAATGGTGAAACCCTATCTATACAGAAAAAAAAAAAAAAAAAAAAAAAAAAAAAAAAATTAGCTGGGCAAGGTGGCACATGAAGTTCCAGCTACTTAGGAGACTGAAATGGGAGGATCACTGGAGCCCAGGGAGGTTAAGACTATAGTGAGCCATGACTGTGCCACTACACTCCAGCCTGGGCAATAGAGTGAGACCGTGTTTCACACAAAAGCAAAAAATTCAAAATTGAAATAATTTTAAAATAGAAATGTAAGTTTAACTAAAAGCTATCCTGTTAATTTCTCTTCTCATTTAGTGTTGTGAAAGTTATGGTCAATTTAAGAATTTTATCTGCCTTACAAAGTAAATAACATAAATGACATATATTTGTAGGGAGCAACCAATTTGAAAAAAAATCAAAGGAAAGACAAAGTATAGCAATATGATATTTTTTCCACTAGGAAAAAATACTTTATTAATTGTTAAGCTGTTTATCATTAGAAACAAGGGACAAATTATGTCTGTAATAGTAACTGAGTTTTTTATGACAGTGTTGCACAAAACGTCTTTACAAGTACCACTCAGTGAATTTTCTGCTCTCACAATCATTTGACCTGTAATTACTCATTTCAGTAAAAAAAAAAAGAAAAGAAAAAAGAAAATTTAATTTTCATTTTAACATTCTGGAGCCTACACTAAATGAAATTTGTGGTAGGAAAAAGCATTTATAAGTTTTTCATATAAAGAAAAACTACATACCTCGAAATGATGAAAACAAGAAAAACCAATAAAGAGCCAAGATGCCTACTGTTGTGGGGTATATTATAAGATAAAGACTTCAGAGTGCTATATAAATATGCTAAGTGTTTTTTAATCAGCTAATGCCAAACAACATCCTCATGAAGCTGATAAGAGCTACCCACATTCATAAATAAAAAGTTATAAACTTAATATTGCAGAACTAAAGCCGTTCTTCAAAGACAACTCTTACAGATTTGGTTAAACACACATATACATGCAATCAAATGGACGCCAAAAACACACAAACAATTTCTGACCCTGAAGTATATCATTGGGACACTCAAAATAGTTTCATTACCAAGATTCAAAAGAAACAAACAAGCAGCAGGAAAAACAACAAAAGACACAGGAGGAACAAATGACTCTAAGAAAAATCAAATAGTGTGACAAAATAGTAGGCAATAAATAAATATTAATTTGCAAAATGTCAAAGTACTTATGAAATCTCTGAATCATGACATTCTCTAAGCACTGGCATCTGTTAAGTAATGGAACTAAGAGATCTTGGAAGCATTGCCTAGCTCTGTTGTTATACATCTAAAATTAAATAATATAATTCTTAAAAATGAATATATGCTTTAGAGAAGTGCCTTTTAACATTAAGCATAATTTTAAAAATCAATAAATTATTTATTAAACTTATAAATGCTTTTTCCTACCATAAATTTCCTTTAGTGTAGGTTCCAATTGTAATAAATTATTTATTTATGATTTGTTCAAAGTCTCTGAAATCGTGTCACTTTTCTATCTTCTGAGTATAATAAGGTAGTTTATTGCCACAGTTATTTTTAAGTTCTTTTGCTAAATCCTGCTTCTGGTTATATTTATTCAACCTAAAATTTTTCAAAACCAAACAAAGGTAAGAATGAGATGGAGAAAATTTTTATTCCCACAATCTGTTCTTCCTTGATGAAGTAGATTAATTAATGTTTAGCAATTGGAAAGTGTGGTTAAAAATATCATTGCTAGGAAATACAAATAAAGAATAATGCAAAATAATGCATCCAAGACACTAACTAATGCAGAATAATACAGACAAGAAATAATAATGCAGAAAAGAAATAATGAAGAAAAGAAAATAAACCGGTAAAAATGATATAGTAAAATAGCAAAAAACAAAACAGTGAAACAACAAAATAATTGATTCCTGATTAAAATGCAGATGGTGGTGGATTGTTCAGTTTTTTAGAAATGATATAGATACTTAATAAATTACAAAGTATTTGCAATAAAGAAATGTCATCTCAGGTCATCTTTTGTAAAGAATGATCTCATATTGAACTCTGAATCAGAATTTTGCATTAAAGTCAGTGGATTCATATTGTCATGATTCTGTCATGCAATCATTCTAGTCAACTAAACAACACTAAAGTCACCAAATGGTAGAGTCAATTTACATGAACGTGGAGACACTGTGAATACTGTATTGCTGTTAGTCAGACTTTTTGGATGTTATCTTGATGTCCCAGTTGTTCTCTTTTATCACAGAAAAAAATATTAGAGAACTTGTAACTAGGTCTGGTTTGACAGATCTAAATGACCATTCTCCACATCCTTTTATGTATGCTCTTTGTCAAATAATTAACGTGGCTTGTATAAAACCAAGAATTCAAGTCAAAATCAATGGATTTTGCAATCTGCCATTCAATTTGTAAATACGCAAATTAATGAGGTAAATTTCAATGACTTCCAATATTAACTTCTTATTATTGAGCTCTATATATCTAACTTAAGGGAGTTTACTACAGTCAATAAATTTGGCGTCTCATCTAGTATATCCTAAATGAAATCATGTAAAGAAGTAACTTTTCCTAAATATTCAGAAATGGAGAATATTGTGTTTTTAAGCACAATTCATCTGACTAGACCGCACAGTGGGGAAAGCTAACTCATCTACAATGCATTAGATAAAACAGAGGCTCTCAGGTGAAGGGCCCCATGGAGAACACAACAGGACCTAGCAGAACTTGATATGAGAGGCTGACACTCCAGCCTAGAAAACATTCACGCTCGGTCGCTGCAAAGAAACAGCGAGTGAGGAGTCTCTAAGGATAATAACTTCGAAATACCTTTCAACCCTTCATCTAGCTTCTTCCTCTAGCAAAGGTTAAATGTAAGTTTGACACCTTGTTCTATTGCCTGCACTTACCCTCAGGTAATAAAAGAGACAATGAAATATAATAATGAGTCCCCATGCTTCATGGCACCGTATAACATCTATTACACATCTCTCGAAGTTCAAACACACTTTTCCTAGTGATGTTAAATCACTGAACTATATTTAAAAGAAAATAAAAGAAAACATTAGAGTAGACATGTCACTAAGTCTACGGGTTTTTGTACTTGCCTCTGAAGTGGCTGACATCTTCATTAAATACTCCTCCCCAGTTGCTAAGGAACCTGACATTACTTCAGCTATTAATGCATTTTAGGCCAGCTGACCCATAACACATTAATTAATTAGATTATATTCCTATAGCTTTTTAAAATCCTCGTTACATTATTGGTTAAGAAATAATAGTAAACATAATGACAATAAAAATAATAAAGAGGTAATTTACTGAGTGCTCAATATGTACTGGGGACTGTGCAATGGTCTTATAGGGATTATCCAGATTTTTTTTCTTAAAAAGAAAAACCACTTGGAGAACACGAAATACCAAATCCTTAAACATATGTGTAAAGTGCAGCCTACTGACACATAGAAATTATTTATATCTTGAATCATACTAACTTTTAAAATGTAAAGCCTACTAAAATGCAGAAATGTTTCTATCATAAATTGCATGTATATACTTAAGGAATGCTATTCAGTTAACAGAAGAATTAATACTAAGAAACTGAAGAAATAAGCACAAAAAATTAATTACTGCAGTTTCTATTATACCTAAGCTTTACCAAAAATTCTCCCCAAAAGATCTTCCATTGCTTTTCTCTTCCTCAGATATGTTTGCAGTCTTTTCTTTTCTCCCTCTTTGGCTCATCATCTTCTAATATCAGGAAACACTTTGAGAATTTCATTGCTTGGTTGCTTGCAAATTGCTCTAAGCTATTCATTCCTTTTCAACCAGTTTAGTGGAGGTTGAACATCTGTATTTCAGGCTGCTGACGAAATATCTATGAAAGGGGCCTCTAAAGAAGTAGTGCAGAGAATAAAAACTACTGGGAAAGATATGCAATCACTCAAAAAAATGGGTATGTTACTCTAGAATGCAGTGACTCACAAATGGAATGCCTGATTCACCCTCTGAAAGGGGTCTGCACCTGCATAACCATGACCACTATTCTGGAGAAGCACTGGCTTCAGCAGAAGGCAGACCCATTGATAGAAAGCATCTTTTGAGCCCCCCAGAGCCATGCAGCTCCTCACCCTTACCCTCTGCCACTGCCATCAGCAATGGAGATTTCTCAGATAAAACAATATAGTAAACACTGATTCTCCCATGGCTATTGATGCTTTCAGAGAGAAAAGACTTTAGATGCAATCTGATTATAAGTACATATTATTTTAAAACTGTATTTGTGATGTGTACTGCCACTGAAACATCATTCACTGAATGAGCTTCTGTACAGCTGGAAAAAAAAGTTAAGGGAGTATATTTCACGTGTGAATAGCAAACTCATTAGTATTTTATATTTCAGCTTTTCTCCTGAGATCCACTGTAACAGGGTGATTAATAGAAATTTTAAAAATTCAAAAGTAGGTTGCGTAGTTGCCAATGAAGTAGGATATAAATTTCCCTCACCTATTTAGAACCTTTAAAATACATGTGGGTTTGTTACGTGTGTGTGTGTGTGTGTATCGTTGTATACACACATATCTATATATGTATCAACAGAACTCAAAATGTAAACCAGTGTAAAGTAGTGTAGCTCTAAAATATGGTAAGAGTTTTTGTTCAATTTGTATGTTGGTGTTACACACTACAAATAATATTTCTGTATGTATCACTCAATGAGTATTTTAACCTCAGAGTGAATAATCTACTGATTTTTTAACTCTAGGTTTGTTTTAATATCTTCAGTTATGAAGCAAATTCTCTTTTGTGACATTGAGAAGAGGCAAGAAAGAGTAAGAAAGAAATTAAAACAAACAATGGATAACTAATAGTGTTAAACGGAATACTAAGGCTGTTATGGTATGGAATGGAATGGCATTATGCCTCTGTGGAATACCAATATCATTGAGTAATTGAAAATTTCTAAATCTCCCAAGTATACCAGTCCCACTACCGAGTCCTTGTGAAAATGCTTCCTTTCTTTGTAGTCCTAGTATTTATAGGAGTTTCAATAAGCCTTCTCTATCATAAAGTAACAAAGAGATCCCTTTTCAAAAGTCCTATATTAAAATGTTTTCGTTAAAATATCAGAAAATTCCAAGTCCTTTAGAGCTTCAGTTAAAATGGATCAAAGGTAAAGGACAGAGGAACTTTGCACAGTACAATAGTGAAACTGCTAGAATTAGACCTCAGATCCCTTGATTCTTAACAGTTTCTGGACAAAAATAATCATAGGCTTGTACTCAAGCAGAACAAGGGCCCCTTCATTCCTACGTTTATGGTCTTGAAATCTTGAGATCTTTCTCAGCCTCCACGGTCTCCTCTAGGCAACCCCAGAGTATCCTAAACCAGCAATCTGAGAGTATTCTAAACACAGAGTGACACGCAAATGTAAAACACTGACATCCAGACATATTAATGTTGCTGACACAGAACTCTAATATTTGTTTTTAATACAAAATAACAAAAGTCAAAAGGAGCTCTAAATGATGAATGAAAATACTTTCAAATAGAAAAAAAAATGTTAAATGCTCAGTTACCATCTTTGTTTATTCTACATACTTCTCAAAGTAAAACACACATTCAGTTGTTTATTTTCCCTCTGAGTGTGAAGAGGATATATGACAGAGATAATCTAATCTAAAAGTTTAAATAATCAGGAATGACTGAAACATTCTGTAAAAGAGAGAGAATGATTAGACCTGAACTGTTGGATATAAAACATCTTATAAATCTACTATACTTCCGAAAGAATATGTTACAGATACTACTGATAAAACAAAAATAATAGAGAGACTAGTATATACCTGAATTTAGTTCATGTGATTAACGTGACAAGAAAATCACCAATTTACTAATGAAAAATCTGCTTGAGAGACAACATAGTTATATTTCTACCTCTACTCACATATAAAAATACACTTTCTATACAGTAGGTCAATAACACATTAAAATATACAGAAAAAATAGGTAAATAATTACCTAATATATTTTTCTAAGTATTATGGCAAAAGAAACAGCAATAAAGGAAATAAGATAGCTCTACTACACACAAGTTTTTAAATGTTTCTAAAAAGGTAACAAAATGTAGGTACAAAACTTCAGAAAAATATCACAATATATGACTAGGTGCTATGTATATTGAGATGGTTACAATTCAGTAAAAATCTAAAAATACTACAAGCAAAATAACACAAATCATGAATAAAATATTCTTAAAGTTAAAATATCAAATACTAACATACTAACATATGTGAAAATAATTGGGGAAATGGACACCTCTTTATTTCTGTTTGGAGGTTAACCAATGTGATGGTCTACAGGTGAATGTGTTGATACAAACCGAAAGGCTTTGTAAGTCAGTAATTCTTCATGCTTTGTAAGTCAGTAATATCACTTTCAAATATTTGTTTACATGTAATAATCAGAGATGCCCATAGAACGTACACATTGCATAATATCTTAAAATGGTGACAACTTAAATATGCAGCATTAGGAGATTATAAACCTCTAAATCCAATATAATTTCAAACCTGCTAACAATGTTAGCAATTAATACTGATGTTCTTCAAATGGCAGGAAAGTAAAGACTTTTTTCTTTTTTTTTTTCTTTTCCATATTTTACTAACCTACTATAAACCTATACTACTTATACAGTAAAGGAAATGGTTGTAACTTATGTTAAACAGAAGTGGTGGATGACAGACAAGAAACAGTAACTTAGCTTGTACTCATAGAATACACAGGAAAGTGGTGGGTTGCATGGGGACTTGAATGCCTGACTAGGGAATTTCTACATCATTGAGTAGGCCGTGGGGAACCGTCGAAAATCTTTGAGCATGAAATTCACAGAGTCATTTTGGCAGTTGTGTACATGGCTAAGTGAACGACTTTGAATCTAGTTACGAAGAGGCCAATTGTGAGAGTTCAGGGACCTTCAGAATGTAACATCAGGAATTTCAAGATAATCAGATACACTTAATAAGTAGCTCTTATATTACATATTCAAAGTAAGGCCTTGCTGTCAACTGCCATAAGATGCAGCAATATTCTAAGCTTTGTATTCCTTTCTCAGTGATGTCTTGAAAAGAACAGGCATGGAGTTCATGAGATTCATATGAAGAACCAACTGACAGCACCACATCCACAATCTGGGTCCTGGAGTTTTAAGCATATCATGTTGCTTTTAGGCTAGATTTAACTGTGAGGATAATAAGAAAAGTGAGTATCTCTGTTACTTCTAACTAGCAGGTCTATGCATTGCACTGTTGGAAACTCAAATATTTCAGAAATATATGGCAAAATAATAAATTCACATGGATTTTTAAAGGGCTCTTAGACATGTAGAGCATTATCAGGTTAGCTATATCCATGATAGGGGGTTGTCATGGCATTCCTGCACGCACCCAAGCCTTTGGAGTTATTTTCCTTCCCAATTACAACATAGGTTTCAACGTGTGGCTATAAACCAATTTCAAACTTGCCTAATGCAACCGTTTACAAATGCTCTCCTTAGATGACTAAACATATAAATCATATCTTGTTATACAATAATTTGTAACAGTACAATACAATAACAAATATTATTGTTTGTTTTTTTTTTTTTAGTTTTTTGAGATGGAGTCTCGCTCTGTTGCCCAGGCTGGAGCGCAGTGGTGTGATCTCGGCTCACTGCAAGCTCCGCCTCCCGGGTTCACACCATTCTCCTGCTTTAGTCTCCAGAGTAGCTGGGACTACAGGTGCCCGCCACCACGCCTGGCTAATTTTTTGTATTTTTTTTTAGTAGAGACGGAGTTTCACCGTGTTAGCCAGGATGGTCTCCATCTCCTCGGCCTCCCAAAGTGCTGGGATTACAGGCGTGAGCCACAGTGCCGGGTCAATAAAATGGTTTTAACCTGTAGGATCCCCCTCTTTCTATAAGATAATCCTTTATCTTACTTTTAAATCAGTTCCACTTCACTGAAATAAAAACCATTTCCTGTTCCCTAAAATGTTTTTTGGTATATTTCCTTTACAAGATCGTCGCACTCTGGAACTCAAATCTTCTCCCTTGGCTAACACTGCTACATCTAATCTGCAGTCACATATCGTGTCACTAACACTCTTTCAAGGTGGACACTTCTTGGCCTTGGAGTTTCTGTTTCATTCATTCAGTATTTTATGTCTCTTTTTCATAGTTGGATCACAAACTGGGAAAAAAGATGATGTAAAATTGTCTATACTTTTTGGCAAAAGAACAAAAATATAGAGGATTGTAATATTTTTGTTCTAAGAATAAAATCAGATAACATGAAAAGCTTTTCTTACTCTGTCTGTAATTTAGTAAGCTAAAATAATATTATGAAGCAAAGAAACTCTAAACTTTGGAAATAAAAACATAACGAGCAGAACATTTTATGTTAGCCCATAAAACACCATATTCTTTGGCTACTGGTTTTGAGACTCACACTCTAGATTACTGGAAAAGAAGTGGTTATTGATAGGAAAGTCCTGAAATAAATTATCTGGGTACCCAGAGATGAAGTGAGCATATGTATTAACTATTATAAAACTTGCCTATTTGTGAAATAAATTTATACTTTTTTTCTTCATTTAATTTAGAAAAAAGACATGATGTTTATGAGTGAGAGGAGAAACGATGCAGCATCTTTTTAAAACTGTGTTATGAAACATTTGTGTGTGTGTGTGTGTTTGTGTGTGTTTGACTAAGCTGCTTTTCACTTTCTCCTTGGCCATTAAATTTATACATGTCTGAAGAATAATATTTACTAAATTCCAAAGCTTAAATTTTGATAATTGCTTAAATGTGTAATACAATAATAGGCCAAGATCAATGTATTTAAGTATATCAGATACATAATATTTAATGATCTACATAAGTAAAGCTAGTAATCTCAAAAATACATATATGTTTTTATACATTATAGGATAGAGAAATGTATCTAAGAAATATACATATATATTTATAACTCTATATCTATATATTAGTTTATAGTGTAGGAAAGAAATTTTGAAGGGACTCTAAGTCAGCTAGAAATTTTGTCAATACTCACATGGCCACTAAGTTGAGGATACCATTGAACAGGTCATCCAACTTTTCAAATCTATTCATTAGTAAAATAAAAATACTGATATTAGAATTAAGGGACATTAAATATACAAAGTGTCTCCCATGTAAAAGGGAGTCAAAAAAGGTATCCTTGCTTATTTCAGAGTGATTGTGAGGATTAAATTGGATAACTTTAAAACTCTTGGGGCTCTGCTCTATCTGTGTTTGCTATTTACCAATTTATTCATTTATCCATCCTAGGCATTTTAAGTACTTACTATGTGCTAGACATACGTAACCATTCCATGTTAAAAAAGTTAAGTGTTCCATATAAAATTCAAGATAAATGTAAGATATTCTTTTTTGTTTGTTTGTTTGAGACGGATTCTTGCTCTGTCGCCCCAGCTGGAGTGCAGTGGCCGGATCTCAGCTCACTGCAAGCTCCGCCTCCCGGGTTTATGCCATTCTCCTGCCTCAGCCTCCGGAGTAACTGGGACCACAGGCGCCTGACACCTCGCCCAGCTAGTTTTTTGTATTTTTAGTACAGACGGGGTTTCACCGTGTTAGCCAGGATGGTCTCGATCTCCTGACCTCGTGATCCACCCGTCTCGGCCTCCCAAAGTGCTGGGATTACAGGCTTGAGCCACCGCGCCTGGCCAAATGTAAGATATTCAATGTTATCTTAAGCTTAACTATATTTCTGGACTTTTTCTGTATTTAATGTAGCAAAGGATTATATCATCTTTAAGTGAAAAGCAGCAGGTTAATCATTAGTTGTGATTTCATATTTCATGGTGAAACTTAATTTGGCCCTACCACAATTCTAATTTTAATATGGTATTGATGACAGCAGCAGCAGCCCATCTGGAGCAGCCACTGTGAATATGCTGGCTGCAGTGGAGGAGGTGAGGCCAGGGCTTTGCACTCCATGGAGCTAATGGGAACTGGGAACAGGCAGGAGATCGCCCTCCCAGGCACAACTGCAGCCACCCAGCCATGGCTGCTGATTGGGCATCCCTGTGCTCCTGGGCCCGGGAAATCCCTCTGCCTCTGTAGGCTCAGAAGTGCCTGCTCCCACTGCCCGGCCTCCCCCTGCTCCTGGCCTCTTCTCCAATTTTGGAACAAAATTGAGGCTGAGCTCCAGAGCTGTTGCAAACCAGCCCTGTGTGTGGGCACTCAGGATGGTGTTAACATGCCAGCACACTGTGGCCTTGGCCCCCTGTGGAATTTGAGTGCCAAGGAGCATGGGAGGGAGGCCGAGGTGGGGCTGAGGATGTCTGCATGCAGTCTGCAGGTGCTCCTTGGCATGAACAGCCGGGTCACCATGGACATGATTGATGGTGGCAGACAGGCTCCTTGGTGGAAAGGGGAGGATCCCCAGTGAAGCCGCTCCTTCAAGCCCATGTCAGCCTGAAGCATAGGGGCTGGGCTGTCACTTCCAGGTGGAGTAGGCGGCCACACGTGAGATCTTATGGTGCTTTTAATGGGCCTGCCCATGGCCACCCACGGGCCAATCAACACGCATATCTTCTCTTCTAAAGTCCATAAAAACCCAGAACTCAGCCAGAGTCACAGAGATGTTGGGACAACCTCCCTGCAAATAGGAGCTACCACTCTGGGCCTCCTCTCCGCTGAGGGTTATGGACGTGAGAACGATCTGCCTGTGGAAAGACTACTCCCTGCAAGTCTCCTCTCTGCTGACAGCTGGACACTCGTTGGAAGGACTCGCCTGCAGAAAGGAGCTACCCACTTTGGGTCTCCTGAGAGCTGTTCTGTTGCTTAGCGAAGCTCCTCTCCACCTTGCTCACCCTCCAGTGGTCCACGTACCTCATTCTTCCTGGACATGAGACAGAACTCAGGACCTGAACTGAGACCTGCCAAGTGGTGGGACTGAAAGAGCTGTAATACAAACAGGGCTGAAATGCCCCCATGCTCACCATGTTGCAGGCAACAAGAAGGAGAGAAGAGCTACAGCCCTTGGAGAGATCTATATCTAGGGTCTCCGCAAGCCAGGGCTGTGACACCCTCTTAGGGGCTCTGCGGTTCCTGGTGGCTCCAAGCTTCTGGGTGCCACTGCATTCCCCTTGTCCAGACATGGGTGCCCACAGTGGAAGCTTCATGCAGTGTATCTGCTCCAGCGACAGCCTTGCACAGAGCCAGCACCTGTGCCAGCACCTGGAGCTGCTGTCCTGCCACAGCAGCCAGAATGCCTGGCTATGCACAGTGGCCAGACCCTGTGCTCAGTTGCCCACACACCCCTCACTGCTCCACGCCTGGCTCACCCTTGGCAGCTGTGGAATCTGGACTGGTAGCACAAGCCAAGCACAGCCTGCCAGGCCAAGCGAGTGGAACGAGCCCAGGAGGCATCAGCAATACTTAGGCAGAAGGTGTGGTCTGCCACAGAGGTTTCTGGCTGGCAAATTGATATGCCAAGGATCCCATGCCAGTATAGTATGGGTAATGCAGTCCTGATTCAGGATATTTATCTTTTAAGAATAATTAAGATAGCTAAATTGTGCATGCAGATTGTTTGCTAGTAACTGATAACATAGTGATACAGAACTGAACACTATGCATATACTAAATAACGTTAAATGTGTTAAATTGTGACAGTTAATGGGAATGAGGTAGATACATTCAAAAATTCATGACAAAGCAATAAACAACTTGTTTGATCCATTTCAAGATAGAAAACAGCATCTAAGGTCAATAATAATATCAATGTGTAGAGGAAAAACTAATTTCCATTTGTATTATTAGTATTGCATGGCATATAGCCTGATCCAAACACTTATTACAAGAATAAAGATTAATCCACAAAAATATAGCAGAGATTAATTAAATTCACACACATAAAGGCAAAAATCACCATTTTTAATCAAATAAATCTACAATTTTAATTACAGTGGGTACTATATTTAATTACTAGGGTGAGGGTAAGTTGAACATTTTAATAAATTTTAATAAGCATACACTAATTATACTGCAATGAATGCATATTTGAGGGAATATGCAGTTTTCCATTTTAATAATGTTAGAATGACATTGTAATATGGACCCACAGAGCAACAACTGTTGATTAGGCCACCAAAATATTTTAGCCTGATTTTAGCAGTTTGGCTCAATACCATGATTACCATGTCATATTCAGTCAATTTTGGTCAAAATCATGTGGACTACTTTAAGTGATTTAAGTAGTCTCAACACAGTATCTGGAAAACAGATGTGTAAACTAAAATATAAATGTATATATTTTATAAATTTTCTTTCAGTGACACCTAACCCACTTTAGACTCTCACAAATTTGAAATTTTTAAAGAGGTAATGGAGATTACCCATGTATCATAAGGAAAAAAGAAAAGGTGATCTTTAGCTTGTTGAAACTGGGTTCTCAACCTTTGTCACTTTTTCACCTTCCTCTACCCTTCCTCACCCTCTCCCTACTTTATGTTCAGACCCTAACATTGTTTTTACCAGTTCGGATCTTGATTTATTTTGAAATTCTATTGTGCCAATGAGATTTAGGTAATTGTGTGTTATGAAAATGATTAAATTCATTTCCCTAAGTAAGTCAATAACGTAGCCTAATCATGTAGTTTGGCATATTTCATTCTTTAAATGCATCTGTCTTCAATTGGTTTGCTTATAGAATCAGTCCAAATCCAAACATCTTCCCTATTCATAAGCACAAATAAACCCTACTTATGATTTTTAAAAAGGTTTCTCTAAAATTGTGTTTAATGCTTCCTAACCTGTAATCAATATTTATGCTAACTATTTGAATGGAAGTCTCTATAAAAGTTAAGTATGTAGCATTATAATGACATGAGAATTATTTCAAAAATGTATCTCCAGTAAGACTAAATTGATTTTCAAGCTATTTTAGAAATAGTAAAATATTTTATTTTCAATCAAAATATTTCTTTGGGTTAATTTTTAAAAGCTGGGTCAAATATTTGTTATATTTATTCTCTTTTTAATTTTAGGACAAACTATTTTTCATCTTGAAGTTTTGTTTTTTTTTTTTTAATTTATGAGATGGAAAATCACAACATATGTGATGAATCTCTGGGCAAAGGATAATATGCCTCTTGGAGTGCATTATATAATATTGTTATTTTTAACCATAACGAGTGACTACTTACTATGTACATAACACTTACTTTGTGTACTAAATTTCTGTAATATTTTAGAGAAATACATGGATTCTTGGTTTCAAGGGCTTGATAATTTGGTTGAGGAGCCTTTGCACATGCAAATGGAATAATTTAATAATAAATAGACTAACAAAGCAACATCTAAGCAAGCTTACATTTTTTAAAAGTCCTCATAATCTAGGTTTAAGCACATCATATGGAAAACTGCTATGCAAAAGAGTTCATATACAGAAAATTAAAAAAAAAAAAAAAAGAAAACATTTAAAAAGAAGAGATACAGCCAGGCGCAGTGGCTCATGCCTGTAATCTCAGCACTTTGGGAGGCCGAGGCAGGTGGATCATGAAGTCAGGAGTTCAAGACCAGCCTGGTCAACACGGTGAAACCCCATCTCTACTAAAATATAAAAAATTAGCCAGGCATGGCAGCATGCGCCATAGTCCCAGCTACTTGGGAGGCTGAGGTAGGAGAGTTGCTTGAACCCGGTAGGCAGAGGTTGCAGTGAGCTAAGATCGTGCCACTGCACTCCAGCCTGAGTGACAGAGACTCCAGTCCATCTCAAAAAATAAAAATAAAATAGAAGGGACATTACAGAAAAGACATAACTACATGAGGGATCTGTGTGACTTTTATTGTGTGATTCTTAATGATGGATGATTATCAAAGACTTCCTATGCACCAAGCACTATACACATAATATTTATAATCTCACAGCAGTTTTACAATGTTGGTGTGATCCTTCTTTCTCAGATAAGGAAACAGAAATTCCTTGAATCTAGCTAACATAATTCACTGAGGAAATGGCCAAGCCTTGATTTATATATGTCTGTTTATCTCTCTGACTCTAGGCTGATGTTTTGTTTTTATATCACCCACCCATCAAGCTTTCTCACCCAATGCAGTCCATTTTATCCTATTACCCTGTTTCATACTATAATGGTCTCTATCTAAAATTATACAAATTAATTGTTCACAGGATTATAGGCTTATCCACTGGAATGCAAATTCCATGAGGCCAATGCCTTCTGGACTCCTAGCATTTAGAACATAGCGACTATTCAATGCATATGGCTGACTGAATAAAAAAACAGCTTGATCTAATAGAATCTCATGCCTCTTTCCTTACATGGCATGTAGTTGTTTCAGATGGGTTCTTGAAAAAATATTTCTTTAACCAAAATGAGTTAAGATTCTAATTCTATGTGCATATATATGTTTATTAAAATATTTTCTAATCACTTTTTGTAAAATAAACATAACAGATCAAATTAAGTACTTAAACCTGGTACACAAAATGAGACAAGTAATGAGTCCAGCAAAATGTACAATTAAGATATAGTCATTATCATTCTGAGATATTAACCCATGCACATTTTCTATCTTATTTTTTTGGACAACTGATCCCTCAAGCTATGTAAAATTTTACACGAACACACAAACAAACATACTTGTTTTCAGTATAGGTGAGCATGAGGCCAAAGGGGCCGTTCTTAGGTTGTACTATGTACTAGTCTATACTAGGTCTAAAAAATAAACACCAGACAAGTAAAGATTCATCATAAACATAGTTATTATGTTCCTAACCCTACTACCAAAGTTATAAAGGGAATATTAGAGAAATTTCAAATTCACTGTTATATTACTTATTTTTAATTAACCATTGTAAAATTGACAATTTTTTTTTACCACTCAGTCTTCTAAAGACATATTTTCTTAGTTATTTAAGTGGAAGTGGAACAGTTACTGGAAATTAGCATGTCAAGTCTTATTTTTGAGTGGCTTTGATAAGAACAGTGGAACCGAAGACAAGATGTAAATGTAATTAATAGCTACAAAAAAGTGAGATTATTATGTAATTTTCACTTCTTTAGGCTAATTAAGCCTCCTATGCCAAGATTTTCATTTATTTTAATAAAGTTATTAATTTCATATAATTAGTAGTGCTATTACCCTGGCCTGGAACTAATTTTAGAAAATTCACACAAACATTTAGATGTATTTTATTTATCCAGTCATTAGTTATGTCATGTCACTATCCTCACCTTATCAGTAAGCACATTAGCTTTATATACATTTTTAACAGTGCAATTTGCTATCAGAATAATACCAGTTAAAGTATACCTGTGTCATTTTCTGCACTTGAGTTCTGACTGACTTTGATTAGAGCCAGGCTCCAACTTTCACATGTGCTTCTGCTCAATACTCCTTACAATGCCATGTTTACAATTACTGTTATTAATACCATTTCCATCATCATTATTTTCTTTATCTCTATTATTAAACTGACTCTGAACATTTACTCTCCCTAGGCAGGGCATTTGATACATTATATGTATTTGCCTTCAAAGTAGATTTATGACACAATTATTAGATTGCCACTTAATATGTGAAGAAACACATTTGTCCAAGGAAACATTGGTACTGTGTGGTGCCTGTGATGAGCAGCACAACTCTTACCCTGAAGAGATACATTCCACTATAACACTCCCTGTACATTATTCTCTTTCACTCTCTGCATCGTAAATCTTGCATGGAAGAAATTCTCATTTGCGCTGGGTCTTCTGTGCCTAATAGAACATATTAACTAACTAAGGTGCTATCAAAGAATTAAAAGAATATGTGAAGCTACACATTTTCAAACTTAAAAAATAATGGATATCATTTTCTTTCTTCCTTTATTCCTTTTTCTCTTTCTCCCTCCCTCCTTCCCTCCCTCCCTCCTTCCCTGACTTCCTTCTTTCCTTTCTGGACAGGGTCTCACTTTGTCACCCAGACTGGAGTACAGTTGAACAATCACAGTTCATTGAAGCCTCGACCTCCCCAGGCTCCAGTAATCCTCACACCTGAGCTTCCCAAGTAGCTGGGACTACAGGTATGTGTTACCACACCTGGCTAATTTTTTGTTATTTTTTGTAGAGATGGAGTTTCTCCATGTTGCCCAGGCTGGTATCATTTTTTTTTTTTTTAATCACTTGATTAAAATGCAAAAATGTCTAAGGCTTTTGCAAGATAATGTCATGTATCTATTTGGGCCTCCTTTTCCTTGTAACTGTAGCCCAATCTCAGTAGCATATTTGACTTTTCAGTTAAAGTCATATCACTGACCTTGGTGGAATCTTATTTCCTACTTTTAGACTTGAATTCCTTATGAATATTTTGCCTTTAGGTTGAAACTTTATTGGATTTAATTTCAAATTCACAGTATAATACAGTACTGAGTTAAAAAGTATAGTGGGAGAATAGATTAAATAAACCTCTAATCTTAATTATATACATATAACTCTACTCAAAACAAAACCCACACAAAATATTTCTGACTATGTATCTTCTGCATTTGTCCCTAGAAAAGGGCAAAGAAAAATGTTTAATACATTCACAATGCAGGTGATTTCCAGTGGTCCATGTCTTATAACATCAACCACAACACTGTCAGCTGTAAGAAATATCCCCCCCCCCAAATTGCAAGTAATATAATGACTGTTCCTCTCGTCATTAATAATTACTTTTTTCCCCATATGGTAACAGAAAAAAGAGAAAAAAAAAAAAAAAAACTTACATTAGTTTATTCATTGCCAAATCATGTTGTTGTTGTTTGTTTTGTTTTCTGATACAGGAAACGCCAAAACTTTGCCCATCAAACATCTGGATTACACTGAGAAATGCAATCACCGAGGTGGGCAATAAAATGTACTTCTTTTACCGGCTAGAGCTAACTAAAAGTCAAGGTGTTCCTTTGGTGCATCACAGATAATAATGCTGCCTACAATACATGCCAAGTCTTTACTTACTTTTTTGACTCAAATTAGAGGGCATAACATAGCTTCATTATTACTCAGCAGAAAAATCTGAGTTCATTCTGTTTAAATCATAACAACTGGTTAATTCTATATTTTAAAAAGGCAGACAAAACCATGAATTGATTATATTGTAATTTATGATTCCCTGGACTGGAGCCCCGTTTTTCAATCTTTTTTCTTCCTTCTTTTTTTTTTTTTTTCTTTTTGGAGACGAGGTCTCGCTCTGTCGCCCAGGCTGGAGTGCAGTGGCCGGATCTCAGCTCACTGCAAGCTCCGCCTCCCAGGTTTACGCCATTCTCCTGCCTCAGCCTCCCCAGTAACTGGGACTACAGGCACCCACCACCACGCCAGGCTAGCTTTTTGTATTTTTTTAGTAGAGACGGGGTTTCACCGTGTTAGCCGGGATGGTTTTGATCTCCTGACCTCGTGATCCGCCCATCTCGGCCTCCCAAAGTGCTGGGATTACAGGCTTGAGCCACCGCGCCCGGCCTTCAACCTTTTTTTAAATGTCTCTTCTAAGAAGCCTTTTAAGACATTTTTTCTTAATTGTGAAATCCATGGAACATTAATACCACAGATAAAGTGTCTATCTGTTTATATAATATATGTGAATCTGTGCTTTATACATGGAAAGAATAAGAATATTTTAATCTCCCCCGGGAATCAATGTTAGCCTCTTTGGGGTTTATATATCTCCACTGAGACTATATGAAATAGACAAAGCTACTTTTTTTTTTTTAAATTGTAGAAAAAAAATATTTTCACTTACTTTCAATGAGGCATCTGCCAGTTTATATAGTTTAATGTATTCTTACAGTTTTTGTAACAGAAATAATTTTAAATAAATGGAATGAGACAAATGAAGCAGAGCAGATAAACATTTTTTTTCTAAACACCTTTACAGCAATATATTGCATACTCTATAAGGCAAAGTACTGATGTATGTAAAATTTCAACGATGTTTACAAATACAGAGTTTTACATCAACTCCAGAACTGTGCAACAGTCCTCTATGTAACAGTCCTTTCCATGCATTCTAACTTTGTAAACTAAAATCTGTAAAAGATGAGGGGAGATAAATGTATAAAGTACATAAGAAATGTGTCCCTGTATCAGAAAATTTGGTGCCAGATAAAGACAAAAGGAGAATATTGCCTGGATTTTTTTACTTTATATCTGATTAGACTGGCATTATGCAGGAATTGCCTTAGTTTTGCGTATATTTGGTGTCCTTATACTCACCCATCTGTCAGCTCCTATTCATTGTTATCTCATTGCCTTTGTCAATATTTTTTATTGTGTGTTTTGTTTTGTACAGATAGAATTTAAACTAGAGAAAAATAGTAGTACATGGTAGGGGTTAATTTCAACTAATTTGGATTGACCACATGCTAATCTCCCAATGCTATAGAATCCATTAACTATAGATAAATGATAATCTGTAATCATAAGTCCATATATTGTTTTGGAGTAGGATGTATCAGGTTGTCAGTATTGTTTAGTAATAGTAATTGGATTTATAATTTGCATCTGGTTTTGGTGAAGCCTGGGTGGGGTTTCAAGGCTAATGCTGGTCACATACCTTTGTGAACAGCAGGCCTTGCACCTTGAGGCAACTTTGGGCTTCCTGATATAGGGATGCTTTGCATGTATGCTGGTGGTGGTTGAAGACAATGCATGTTCTGTGCAACCCATCCAGGAGCAGAAGGATGAAAGAGCTTTCTGCCTCTGGATGCTTTTCAATGCAAATCCTTCTTTTGCTGCTGCTTTTCTATTTCTTTTCCTGAAATAAAGGTGTCCCATGAGAACAAAGTGATCCTTGTAAACTTCCAGTAGTGGAACACTTCCAGTGATTAATATGTGATTAATATAGTTACTAATGCAAATAATTTATATTCATAAAAACGCAAATGTCTCCACTGAAATACAATTGATTGACTATCCCCCTCTGAATATTGACTAGTTTTGCCAGTTTTTTATCCATTTGCAAATTTATTTTGGCATTCCTTATCTGACTTTAATATGTGGTATTTTGAATTTTCCTTTGCACCAAATATAATATCTTATTGGTTTCTTCATTAATTAATGAATTAAATAAAACATTTGACAGATTTTCATTATATATCAGGATAATAATAATACATCTTATATCATCTTTCAAATTTTATTGCTTACCAGCTTAAATAAAGAATGGTAGCACGACTTAGTTCTGAGGACCCAAGGCACTAGTCAGATCGCCCAGTTTTGAATCCAGATGCTGGCAGCTATGTGCCCTTGTCTAAGTTACTTAAATCCTCTAAGTACCCATTTCATCAGCTGAAAAAAGGATTATATAACATAACTTCCTTATATTTTAAAATCAGTATGTCTTTGATTTCTGTCAACAAAATAGGAATATTAACAGCTCCTATCTCAAGTGACTTTTAGATGAGTAAATGAGAAAGTACAAGCAAACAACTAGCTGGATATGTTAACATTGATCACAATATCAACCAGAGAATGCTGGAAACACGGCCACATAGAATCAGGGAAAATTCAACGAAAGCATTATATTATCTTCATTCTTATAAATTACTTCAATTTACATCTCTCTATTTAAGAAATCCTATTTTAGAAATAAGATTTAGAAAGGAGATCCCGACAAAATTTGATATACCTGCTGAAAATCAACTGATGATTTTCCCCACATCTTCAGAATGTTTATCCAATCAGGGAGGAGGAGGAGGAAAAATTTAGGAGAGTAAGTTGAAATATCTGCTAACTTAAGTACTAATTATTTCCACTCTTAGAACCTGAGTAAGATAAATTATTACTGAATTCAACTCGATTAAAAAAATTTATTGTTGAAGCTTATTCAAGCTACCTACAAAACACATGGGTGAGTAGCAACTAATATTTTCCCATTCTAAGCTCAACTAAGTGAAATAAGGCTAGCAATATTGATAAAACCAAACCTATTACTCCTTTGTTCCATCCACCCTCAATATACACAAGATACTATAAAAATCATTATGTTCAAGGTGAAGAAGATAAGTTGTTAATTCAAAATTCCATGCTCTTTCGAGCCCAATATACATACTTCCCCAAAACAACAACAAACACACCTTACAAATGCAATCAAGGTGTCAAACCCATTCTGGCAAACATATATTGTCCACCCATTATAAATGCTGTCTCTCAGGGAATTTCCATTTCCACAGGATCTGGGCTAAATTTTATTCATGACTTTATATAATCAAACTTTCACATTATCCATTAATAAAAAGAAAGAAACTGACAGAGTGGAGAAAGATGAGCTTTAAGGATATACTCTTAGAATAGAACCAATCAAAGAAAAAAAAAAAAAAAAAACAGGAAAAAAGTGTCTTGGCAAATTTGTGAAGAATTTATGATACTGACACTAATTGGTGGCAAATTTGACAGGTTATAGATAAGTGAGTTGTTTGTGTTGATGAGCTATTCCGTAGATCCACTTTTCTGTATTCCTTTCCATGCCAATCACTGAAGATGCTGGTAAACTGGCCCGGCTGAATTGAGCCATTGAAGGCGAGAGTAGGGAACTAATTGTGTTCTCTTGCATCTTTTCCTACTGCCAAAGAAAAGCAGTATTGTCCTTCTTCAAGAATTCCCTTTCAGCCTTAAGGATCTCTGCCAACTTCATTGAGAAAGTCAAACTGCATATCCAAATGGAAGTAAGGGAAGTTCACATCCAGCTTTGTTCTTGGAGGAGGCAGTTGTGATGAGTTCTAAACATAAACATTACTGAGCATCACATTTTATGTTGAAAGTGGCTTAATGAAAAATGAGAAACACGGAAGTAAGAGTGAGAAAGGAAAAAGAGTAAAGTATAAATTTGTAGCCTGAATAAGTTACACCAAATGCTATTTAAAATGTCTATGTACCGATGCTATGAAATTATACTTGTTAAATCCATTGGGGCTCTGAATCACAGAAAGCAATCTTATCTGAAGTAATAATATAAATGTCTACTTTCACAGATAAATGGATGGATAGGATTTTTTAAAGATCACTTTCCTTAATGTGGCCTAATTAAGGGTATAAGATAAAAAGGATTTTGAGTTATAAAAATGTCATATCTCTAATATAACTAATTTGAAGATTTGAATATATCCCACACAAAATACAGGAACTACTCAGTGACTGCCTTCCAAAAAGGACATGTTAGCATAATTTCCATGAGAAATGTGGGCAAGTTGACTATATAATAAGGGAAAAATTTTATAAAATTTTCAAAATAGTGTAACATCACTCCATAAATAAAAAATGATTTTAAAGTTTCAACACTGAGTTTGTCTGAATTCAGTAAAATTTAGCAATCTAACTTACAGTTTTGAGTTCATGTGGGCAATGTTAAGTCACTTCAAGGTAAGAAAATATCCAATTTCTTTTTAGGAACAAAAGTTGCATGCTGTAGAAAATTCTGCTGCGGATACTTGACACAAAGATACACTCATCCAAACCAAACAGAGAGAATGTTATCTTCATTAGAGTAAATGTCCTAGCTTCTTGGTACTATTAGCAGGACTGGGATACAACTAGTGAATGCTTTTATTCACTGTTCTAGTTTGATTTCATTTTCTTACACTTCCTGCAGTAAGAATAAATTGTATTTTGTTTGTTTGTGTTTTGGGATATTTTTTGGTACCAGCCTGGGCAAGTAACCCTACAGAAAACCTCTAAAATAGTGGATATGTATAGTAAAAACTGTGAAATGCATAAGCCAATAGTTTTATTTGGTCATAAATTCAATCGTATGGCATAATTGCCATATGGCATTATGGATTTTGTTTGTTTATCCGTGCTTCATTAAAGTAAGCTCCCAGAATTTCTCCTTTGCCTATGGAAGATCTATTATAAACGTGACTTCCTGCAAGACAAGCAAGGTAAAACATACACATACACCTTTAAATTAACTTTCCAAGTGGTCATAGTTTTTTGCAAAGCAAGAAGCCAGAAAGTATGATAGTATTCAATGAAAGATTGGCCTGAACTCAAGACAAAAATTTAATCAAGATTCTAAATATCTATTATCTATGACACCGCAGCACCTACACACTACAACCTATTTATCCTAAATACCTTTTCCTAACAAGTAATTTTCTGGATGTCACCACAATTTACCAGGGTCAACATCCAAATGTAGAATAAGTAACTCATTTAAATTAGTTTATTTGGTCAGAAAAAAGCTATACGACCTGGCATGCATCATATGAGTATTAATTTAGTTTTGCTTGGGATTTAAAACAACTTCTTTGCAGTAGCAGGTGGTTTATAACAGTGAATTAAAGTGCAAACTGTGTAAGATCATGTTTAGAATATATCAAGTAAGAAATAGAATGTCCTTTCAGCCAGGCCATAATGGATGGAAAATAAAAGATTTCCATCCTAAAATCTATTATGAGCCTAAAGCCTTACAATGTTTAGAAGGTTTTTTCTTTTGGGGTTTGTTTCTTGATTTTATTGTTGTTGAAGATATTGTTGTTATTGTCAACATTATTTAATCAGGTGTGTTTAGATCTTAACAGGGATTTAAATATATGATACATGTCTTTTCTATAAGCAGTCATCTATGAGAGATTAAAACTGTTGGGATCAACACATCCCCCTCCTCTTCATCATGAAAACTACCACTGCATTAGTAAGTAAGCTGAGGCTGGGCGTGGTGGCTCACGCCTGTAATCCCAGCACTTTGGGAGGCCGAGGCGGGCAGATCACGAGGTCAGAAGATCGAGACCATCCTGGCTAACACGGGGAAACCCCATCTCTATGAAAAATACAAAAACAAAATCAGCTGGGCGTGGTGGCGGGCGCCTGTAGTCCCAGCTACTCAGGAGGCTGAGGCAGGAGAATGGCGTGAACTTGGGAGGCGGAGGTTGCAGTGAGCCAAGATCATGCCACTGAACTCCAGCCTGGGTGACAGAGCAACGAGACTCCATCTCAAAAAAAAAAAAAGGTAAGTAAGCTGAGATTATTTATTTTCATTTCAATTTTACTTTCTTTTTAAAATTAAATATAACTATTAAAAATAACTTTCAAACAGATTTCTTAGACATTGTCTAATATAAGGCAAATAAGTGTAGAACTTGCTACTCAGCAATAAATTAGCACAGACAAAGGTCATGAAAAAAACTTAGAGCCAAGTAGAAACGGAAAAGCTGTTCATTCAGGAACTATGAGTGACTTACACAGGAAAAATGACATAAATTTGTTTTATGTTTATTTCCGGGATTCAGGAGTAGCCCTTAGACATAGGCATTGATTGGCCAGATGATGTAATCTACCCTGAGTAATGGAACCCACATATTTTAGAATTGCTTAAACACTGATGTGTTGTGGTTATTAAACAACTAGGACATGCTATGGTGGGGTGAGTCAGACAGACATCCTTAGGGCTTTAAAGAATCATGCAAGAATGTTTAGAAAAATTCTGGGCCAGGTGGTTATGAGTAGGCTAGGCTGGTAATACTGGGTTTCTGGGTTTTAATCACTTAGTGGCTTTTGTTTAACATTATCAAATTTTCCATAATTGATTTTTACAGAAAATACATAAAATATGAAGAAAATAAAGATAATCATCTTACACTAATTTTATAACTTAATATACCATTTATTTAATCATCTCTTACTGTCTCTAACAGAAAATATATTGAAATCTCTCAAGAGTTTAAGACTTTCTGTTGTTTCCTAAGCCTACATATGTTTATAGTGTGTGAATTAAAAGCAAGCCTTTTAAATTCTGCTGCACATAATGCTCATGCATTAAAAAATAATAATAATAATAATAAGGGTCTGTATTGATATCCTGAAAAAGGCTGATACACCCAGAAAAGTCGTTTAGATCTGCATTATTGTTCTTCTCTGGGTCTACATGTAATTTATAATCAAATGTTCTATGTGTGCAGGCCACGTCTGTGGATGCAGGTACTGACCATTACGATGAATGTGAGTCTTCACTGGTCCTCATGGCCAGCCCCTGGAATTAGCGGTTAGAAATCAGTGTGTAATTCCCTTTTCTGTCACCAACAACTTTGCTTTACGTACCAAGCTCTTGCTCCTTTGCTTCCTTTTTTCTCCTTTTTGTGCCACCCAATTTTATAGATCCAGTTTAAAGTACTACATTTTCTATAATTACCACTAACTCTTCCTCTTCACAACAAATCACTCTTTTATCATTGCTTACATATACTTTACTCATACTTCAGTCACATCCTATCAGTTGTTTAGTCACAGAAAAACTTCATCCAATATGACAAAAAGTAGGTTTTATTAATATTTGAATCTGCAATGTCAAATATTAGGTACTCTTTAAATACTTGCTGAAATAAATTGATAATTTATTTGATATGCTCTTTCTCATTTATGCACCATTTTTAAATTACTTTCTCATATATCATGATGCAAAACATGTTGATTTTGCAATAAGGAGCCAGTATATGTTTTTAACCATCAGAAAAACATCTTGCTTTGAGGAAATCACTTGGGCCACCACAGAGGGGGGGAAAGAAAACCAAAACTAAAAACATTATTCTATTGAGAAGAAACATTCCATTGTTAACATATTGTATCTACTTATTAATCTATTTAACAACTACTAATTTCCTACCATATACTAGATTCTGAAGACACAAATTAATGACAAAGTTAGTCACTCAAATGACTCAGCATAGAGAAGCAGGACAGACATATACACAAAGAGCTAGTAAGATAATCTTTATATTTTTCTGAATGTTTCTTGATATAAATATTTACTTTAAAACAATTTTGGAATTGTAAGAGTTGATGTGCATTATAAATTTTGCAAATATGATTTATTTTGGCCATCAGTGTCATGTGGGACACTAAAGCTCCTTATCCTTGCTCCTAGAAGATCCAACTATTTGCCCCACAAGCAAACAGTGAGTATGAGCTATCATTTTAAAATGTGTTGAACCTGCAGGCCTTGTGAATTATTGTATTGGGATTAGGGAAATCTGCTCTGTGTTCTACCAGAGAATTACAACATATTGCTGCCTGGAGCAATGTTAACTTTTAATGTCTTTGTTGTGGTATCTTTGGCTATTTTTCCTCCCATCATAGAGAATAATTAGTGTTTGTCCTTGCCCTTTCCACATTACTTTGTATCATACTTACTGATCTTTTTTACATATTATCAGGAATCTCAAGAGAGGGCTGCTTAAAGGTATGCCCTTTCAGAATTTCTGGCTAGAAATAGTACTTGCATAAAAGCAATGAACAGAATTTTCTTGATGCAAAAATCATATGACAATGGCTATGTCTGTAAGAAAAATCTTTCTGTTTTAAAGTTTAGAAACTGGTCTACATTTGGTAGTGCAAAAGATTGGGCACTCTCTGAGTTTTGTTATTAATTAAGTGTATATAATCATATAGAAGTCATGTAACTATCCTGTGCCTCCATTTCTTCAGCTAGCTCTAGATTTTTGTTTGTTTTGTTGTTTTTTAAAATGGCATCCTTGATTATGATGACTACACTCTAAACACATTGTTTTAAAGCTGTACACATACCTATTTTAAAGTGGCCAAGTTAAATATATTGACTAGTCCTTTCCTCAACTCCTGTTAATAGATCCAGATTGAGATGTTTTCTTTGTTCTTCTTTCATTATTTATGAATAACTGAATTACAGATGTGACAATTCCAACTGGAATAAAGGAAATTAGTGTCTACACAAATAAAATATGGCACTTAATTGTAAGTTCTAAGCATTCTCCTTACATGGTAGAGACACCCAAGAAAGGGAACAATGTATTTTTAATGCCTATGCCTAGCCATTATTAAATATACATCTTTCATTGGAATTTACATGACTACAATGTGTAATTACACATTGTAATTTCGCAAAGTTATTTTGAATCATAACTTTTAGTTTTTAAATACCAAATAATAAGGAATCCATCGTTTAAAAAGAATGTAACATGCTCTTTTTTGGCATGTTATACATATTTTCTAGTTCAAAAACCTCATGAAGCATGCATTATCTTCGTTTTACAGATAAGAAAGTTGAAGTTCAGTGTGAACTAACATATAAAAAGTAAATAATCTAGCTGGGCATGGTGGCTCATGCCTTTAATCCCAGCACTTTGGGAGGCCGAGGTGGGCGGATGATGAGGTCAGGAGATGGAGACCATCTCGGCCAACATGGTAAAACCCCATCTCTACTAAAATACAACAAATTAGCCTGGTGTAGTGATGCGTGCCTGTAATCCCAGCTATTTGGGATGCTGAGGCAGGGGAATCGCTTGAACTCAGGAGGTGGAGGTTGCAGGCAGCTGAGATCACGCCACTGTACTCCAGCCTGGCGACAGAGCAAGACTATGTCTCAAAAAAAAAAAAAAAAAAAAAAGCAAATAATCCTTTTTAGCTCAATGCCTCAATGCAACTTTATCATACCAAACAGTTTTCCAGGAAAATCAGACAAATAATATTGCTTTAAATTAGTAGATTAGTTTACCACGGTATTTATTTTATTTTTTTTGGAGAAACAATTCTATCATTATTTTTGTTAGTGACACAAAACTGAAAATAGTCACACTATAGAGCTAATCAAAATGAATGTGAAGATTTCCTGTTGTTTTAGGCATTCATTCCTTCATTCCTTAATTGTTAAGTTAACATAATCATTTTTAAATTTGCTCAATTTTTCCCTTAAAACATGGAAAAACAATCTACTAACCTTTCTAGGCATGTTATAGCAGAGACTCTTTTTCTACCCATCTTTATGTTATTAACTGATTCACAAAAGGTAAGTTTCCAGGGGGAGAAATCAAATAAATAAAGATTGTCAAGGTTTGCTGCTTTCAAGTTTACCTATATGGCAGCATATTTTCTATAAGAAATGCTGAGAGATGTAAACACCTAGAGCTCCTTCCTTTCCTGCACTGGCCTACCTCCAGTTAGTGAGAATCAAGACTTGGTCGTGCTCCAACACGACAACTCTAGTCACATGATTAAGGCAAAGAAGGAAACTCTCCCTCCTTTATAAACATACACCTGATTGGAAAGAAAAGCTTCTGTTGCTTATGTTTTTATCTCCTTCATTTTAAACACTAGCTAAAGCCCTTGTTTGATTTTCTTTTACTCAGATACGTGTCTTACTATAGTAATGTCATGATAATAATTATTGATTAGTTTGATTATTAAACAGTGAAAGTAAGATTAGAAGAGAATTTGTGCCTAAAACTAAAATGAATTTGCTATTTCATTTGTACCTACAATTAAACATTCATAATTTTGCCATTTCATTCTTATTTAATCTAAACTAGATATAAAATATTAAAGAACAAATTGGTTCTGAATATTAAAAACAAATTAAAAGTTTCCAAGAAATAATGAAAAAAATGTTAGTTTCTGTATTTTCCCTTTGTAAAACACCTTGTCATAGCAGATTATAGAAAGTCTGTTATTTGCATATATATTATACATTAATATATAAATTATTTCAGATTAATTAGTGAGATGAGAGACTCAGTACTAAAGAATCTTCCCAAACAGTATCTTCATTCACAAAACATGCTTCATCTGAAGAGTTAAAGAAAAAATAACAAAAATGCTTGCTATTATGCCTAGCCATGACTGAATATGAATCATTAGCTGTAATTTATACAATTACTTTGAATCATAAATTTTTGTTTGTTTTAAAATAATAAATAATAAGGAATCCATGGTTTCAAAAAAGTAAAATGCATGCACTCTTTAACTACTAAACATTGTCAAAGGAGTATCATAGGTAGCATGCTATATTGCTATCAACTGGGGATAAGAAAGACCAAACTGAGTTTTAAGGATGATCACTCAGGTCTTTGCTATTCATGAAAAGTAAATAAAAAGACGAAAACACTATGCTCAACTGGAAAAATTATTAGTGAGAGTGTCTTGAATGTAGTATGTAGTAGGCATATATATTTATTTGAATAATTTAATATACACTTAGTGAATACCTAATATGTATTCAGGAATATTATATGTGTAATAAAAAATAAAAGAAAATAAATAACTGTTCTCTTTCCTCAAGCATCTTACAATCTTGTGGAGTAGAAATGCATGCTAAAAATTAATTTTATAACAAGGTAGAAGGTCCTTTGGGGCTGCTTAATCAGTTCCTTGCTATAAAACAATAAACATATTGTTGGCTGCCCAGTAATAATTTATGATAGACTCAAAGCACTTTTCAAGCAACATTATTCTTTATTAAATTTCATAACCTAACACCTATTAGCATATCATCCTACCTCCTTCTTGTGGCATTGTTGATGTAGATCATTGACCTCACATGACAATAATTCAATTCTCACTTGTCTTGACTAAAGTTCTGGAGGAAGAGGAGACAGGAAAACAAAGCGTTTCTTGTTTTGAAATATACAATGAATCAGGAGTGAGAACAGAAGGAGATTTTGGATTGTCTTTGATTTTACATCTCCCCCTAACACTTACCCATGGTTACTGCTGTCTAGAGTAGATTCTCAAGAACCCTTCTAAATTAACTCATTAGGAGAGTGATTTTTTAAGTTATCATAACCTGTGACAAGCCTGGTACTAGAACCCAGGTTGTGCACAAAGAGTAGGAAGATGTTGGGCTTGGAGTTAGTGCAGAGAGAAAAAGTCTGGTTCTTCAACTCATGAAACTTCTGACTTTGGGCAAGTCTTTGAGCCTCACTTTCCTTGCATATAAAATTGGGAATGTTTAGAGATGTATGAGAATTTTATGCAATAATAGCTGTAAAGTGTTTCTGTCTGACACAGAGAAGACACTCATAAAATGTTCACCCATTTTTCTTTCCTAAGACCTCAGAGGGATGTGAATTTTGACCTGTGGTGTCATATGTTGTATCTCTGTTGTGACATGGCAACCTGATCACAGATCATGTGTATTACTGTTGCCAGTGAAAAGATAATAAATGTTATTAAGAAACAAATCCTCCAGAACCACTCTGTGTATGGGTGTGTAGGGCATGGCTTAAATCAAGAACTCTGTGACTTTATTTGGCCTAGGATAGGAGGAAATAAAAATACAGCAGGAGAGAAGAATCTCTTCTGTTCCCCTTGTTACAGAAATATTAAGCTACAGAAAATCACAGCATAATTGTGAACACGGTATACATGCAAAAAGAGAGGTGACTAAGAACTAGGAATTTTGGAATTTATGTCACTAATCTCTGTTATCAATAAATATCACCAGCATCCAGTCTAAGTTGCAACTGAAATTTATTTCTTAGTTTTGAACTCAAGGAAAAGTAGAATAGGTTCTCCATCATCACCTCTCACATATTCCAATGTACTTCTTTCCCATATTCTTACTCATTTTGTATTAATTTGTCTTTAACATCGTCACAGCGTCTTGCATTTTCCTACCTTTGGCCAATATAATTAATTTTAAAAATGTGTGTGTGTATATGTATGTGTATATATATTTATATTTATATATGTGTGTGTGTGTGTATATATACATGTATGTACATATACATGTACATATATGTGTATTGAATGCAGCTCACATTGTTTATCATTTGCCCTTCACTGTTTTAATTGTATTACTTGTGCTAACTCATTTAATATTCCTAGCAGTCTATCAGTAACCCCATTTTTCTGATGAGAAATTGAAGGTGAAAAAGGTTAAAAATAAACAAGTAACATCATATATTTAGTAAGTAGTGGTCATAATTCAAATTGAGACCATATGGGCTTTCAGACCTTACACTGTGGTAGGCTGATTACTATGCAGAAGCGATTTCATTTTAATTTAACTATCTTAATCAACCCATAGCACTGTTTTTTCATAAATTTCAGTATTCTCGTAAATAGAGTGAAACTTTATCTCTTTAAAATAAGCCCTCACCAGATCAGAGTAGCCAAAATATCAATTTAAAAACCTATGAATTTTTAAAGATTGAGTTTTTAGATCAGTTGTTTAAATATGAAAGCAAAGCATTACATTGTGGTTAGATAGCAAGAATACTTCACAAAGTTCTGTTTAACACATCATACATGGACTCATTATTAATTAAGGCATTTATGTTCCTGTATCCTGGCAGCAGGGAGGCAAGTTTGGCCAAGAAAAGAATAGACAAGTTTCCTCCTTATTTTGAGAAGAAATAGGGGCTGGGCACGGTGGCTCACACCTGTAATCCCAGCACTTAGGGAGTCCAAGGCAGGTGGATCATGAAATCAGGAGTTTGAGACCAGCCTGGCCAACATGGTGAAACCCTATCTCTACTAAAAATACAAAAAAATTAGCCGGGTGTAGTGGCACATGCCTGCAATCCCGGCTACTTGGGAGGCTGAGGCAGGAGAATCACTTGGACCAGGGAGTCAGAGGTTGTGGTGAGTGGAGATCACGCCACTGCACTCCAGCCTGGCAACAGAGTGAAACTCCATCTCAAAATAAAATAAAACAAAATAAAATAAAATAAAATAAAATAAATAGGGATGACGCTACGCAAAATTTTAAAATAGTTAAAATCTGACGTTGGCACTTTCCAAATATCCTTAGTGTCTTCCAGCTATTTTAGCCTATAATATTTCATTTTCATGGCAATCAAGATTTCTATTCCCTTAAGTCAATTGATCTTTGCTCTGTGTTAGGTGGGAAACAATGGAAGTAAGCAAATCATAATATACAAATTATGGTTGCCCCATGATGGTCCCAGAGGTATTTTTGCATTATACAAAGATTTTCCTTACAAAGATTAATAGTAAATTAATAGAACTTGGTCCATAAATGAAGAGAGACAAATTCAAACAGCCCTGGAGGCATGTTTTCTTCTCTAAGAGGCTGACTCAGCTGACCTGATGAACTCAGTGGAAAAACAGGTGGACTGGTTGTTCTGTGAAGTCATCCTCATCCAAGCCATCCTCATCCACTTTGTGAACCTGAAATTTTATCTGTACATAGCAGTCCAGAAACCTCTGTCGTTTAATCTCTAATTACATTGCAGGGATGGGGATCTGCTCGTGGAGTGGTTTTCCTGTTGTGACTGGTCTTGCTGTGTCCAGCCTAAGTATACATCTTCATGAGACGAAGGAGCTTGGTGGAGCTTGGTAGTGATTCTTTCCCTGCTACCCCAGCACTCTGCAGGGTGCTAGTGTGTGTGCATGTGTGTGTATCCTTTTTGGGGGCATTTTGGAGCATGCCAAGTTACTCTGGCCTTAAGTCAGCTCTCCTATTCATTTCAAGACGTTTTGTATCTGATTATATATACATATATATACACATTTTTTTTTCCTTCTTCATATCAAGCCATACCTTTTCTAATTGCACTAGTGTGGATACCAGCAACTCATGTCATCTGTTGCAAGGGAGTCAGTATTGGAGACGGGAACACTTTTTTGTCCATAAAGTTAATTTGCAAATCTGGTGTTTATATGTCTGTCATTTTGTTAATAAATGGAATGCTTCTATTATTTTTCTTTCCAGATGAACTAGATGTTTTGGGATCTCGTTGGTACTACTTGATTTTGCCATTTTGGAGGATATTACAGAGGTATTTTCATCAAAGTAATTAGTTTGTTAGATAAGCTCTGCAGGTGGCAGGTAATGCGATACATTAGTTAAATTGTAGCCCCAAAGGCTTGTAGGAATCAGAATTGCAAACGCAGTCTGAGTTCCCAAATCCCATGAACCTACCATGTACCTCGCCTGCAGTGAGAGTGAACACTGCAGTAACAGGTCATCATCATAAGGGCATGAGCCGATTCTCCTGGAGAAAATGCTCATGTAAAGACAGTGCTTAAAGAAGCACATTTAGATATGCTGAAATTTTTCCACAACCCCCAGACATGCCAATCAAAGATAACGCAATGCAAGTATCTCTGAGTGACACTTTAGGCTGCATTCATAAGCAGCTTGCCTCATTCAAAGTCAATGAAGAGACAGGACTTACAAGCCCATGCTGAAAAGTTATTGAAATGTGACTGACATCTCAAAGAAATGGTGTCAAAAGGTTTGCATGACCTGGTGCTGAAACACAGCAGGTTTAATCAACGTTATGGCAGTTGGGTACCACAAAGACCTTCTTTAAGCTTTATTTAATTTAATTCATATCACTCTCAGTGGGGTTGTTATCACTCTTCTGCTCTCTCCCTCTGTCATTTCACCCACCGTTTGTACTATTTATTGTAAACTTTTGCTTTGGTTAAAGTGTGGAAGGTAGGAAGTAGAGCCTCTGTTACCACTGAGGCTTCTATGGATAAACGCTAGTGTTACATCTATTTCCATTGATTGAATTCCTCTAAAAGATGTTGAGCTTCCACTGTTGTGTTCCAAGATGGGGTGCCTCCTGGGAGAGGATGGAGCAGCAAGTCTACAATCCTATTCAGATAATTTTCAGTGGTACATGAGTTTAATGATTTACTAAAACCCATCTACTCTCAAAAATGATCAGAAAGGGGATAGCAGAGGTATCCCCTTTGAGCTGGGTCTATTTAATTATTTTGTCACTCCCCAAAGGCAGACATATTCCCCTGCCTGGTGATAACCACCTGCCTACTGGAAACTGTTTTTTTATTTTTTTATTTTTTTTACTTAACACCACCTTGGGACAGAAGTCAATCCTTTGCGAACAACTTGTTGTAATATTCCTATTTATCGGCATTATTGCTATATTTATATTTTATGCTGAATATGTCTGTGAGTTTTCTTCCATATCATTGTAAAGTACAGAAGGTATATCATCTGACAGAATAGCTAATGACCTTGCCTAATAAAAGAAGGAGAGAGAAAGAAGGGAAAAACAAAGCAAAACCAACTCTTTGGGATGAACAGAATCTGGCAATTGCTATAATTATATTCATGGTAATTATGCCTATGGTTTAAAAAGTGTAAGCAATTATGAGTTATGTTTATACACGTTAGTAATAATGCATGATGGACATACGCATAAAATATATGTGTGTGCGTGTGCGTGTGTGTGTGTCTGTGTGTATTTCAAACTAATAATCTGGCTTTATTTCAACTCCATATTTTGAGTCCAGGATTGTTGGGCCTTTTTGTACCATGTGAATTTATTAGTCTATAAGAATGAGCCACTGGTTAAAATAATATAACCATGAACCCTAGAAAACTTGGCTGCTAAGGGCACAATCATATACCCTTCTCTAGAATCATATATATATATATATATATATATATGTGTGTGTGTGTATATATGTATATGTATGTATTTTAGCTAGAGGTAATCATATATTCTACATAGAGATATTTTATATGTGTATATTCTCTCTATAGCTAAAGGAGCCAGCAAAGAAATTTGTTTTTCTATCTTTCCAGACACTACAAGACACTTCTACAAAAATAAGTGAATAACTACCAGGTCTGATAATATCAAATAAATTATCTATTCTGGATTCAATTCACAATTCCTATTAAAGCCTTTTGCAATAAAAGCAGAGAAAAAAATTAAAGTGAAAAATGAGAGTTAAAAAGACCATATTCCTTATTATTAATTATTTTAAAATTTTTAAAAAACATGAGCGTTAGACTTGGGAAAGATCACCTTGGAATGAGAGTATATCAAACATGATAGCAATAGACTTTTCTTTTAGGAAGAATAATGGTTTAATGTTTAATTAATCTTATCCATTTCTGCATTTATGGGAAGGCAGAGAAGAGTCTGCTTTATAATGTAGAAAATTAAATATTAAAATCTTGGTGCCTACCAGACTTACATTTTCGTATTATGAATGAGCATTTTCACTTTCTGCACACACAAAGAAACAGGAGATAGATGCAGTCACTTAGCTCTTCAGTAAAGGGATTATTTCAATGTATTTCTGATACCATCTTGCTACTAGAAACAAAACACATTGAAGATGAGTATTTAAAATCAAAACAAAAATGCAAAACTTTAAGATGCCTTTCATATATAACATACATCCTCTATTGTAAAGGGAGTAAGTAAAATCGTTCTTCAGTGTTTGTTTGTTTGTTTGTTTGTTTAAAACATGTGAATTATCCAAACTTAATAGATCTAAAATCAAAAAAAGGTATTGTTAGTACAAACTGCACCATTTTGTAAGCTCCTCACTGTTTTGCAGACCTTGGTCAAAGTGAAACATTTCACGGGGGTTCGGGCCATGAGAAACATCCTGCCTAACCACCTTACCACAAGGCGGACAAAGGCCCAAATAGAGAAGCATCCCTATTATATCTTGCTGGACAAAAGTCCAAGGAACACCATGATGACATCCCACTGGAACAAGAGCCAGAAATGCCTCATCAAGGGAACATCTTATCAATATCCTGCCAGGCAGCAAACCATATTGCACAGACCCCTCCCACCCATATGTATAAGTACCCCCAGCCTGTATGCACTGGTGGGCCCTGGCATTAGGCTGGTCCCCCACTTCCATAGGTTTTATGCTGGACATAAAGCTTGCATTTGCTGTTGACCCCCCCTCTTTCTGTGTGTGTGTGTCTTTCTTTAACCCTCGCCTTCCCTTCAAAACCTAACAGGTATACTGCTTAAAGAATATTACAATAGTTTTTACATACTTTAATGCCTGTTTCAGCGAGAAAACTGAAGATATGAATGAGAAGAAGAATGTGGTGGTAGATTAAAATACACAAATGACAAATGAGAACAGAGAAAAGAAAGATCAGATATTTACACGTTTAACTCAAATTGGTGCATATTTACTTTACTTATAGTTTGGGCCAGATTATATATTTCTAAGTAAATAGAACACTTAGACTCCTATTTTAAATTATAATTGGATTTTTAATCTCCAATGAGTTATTATTTATTATAATGTGAGGATTGTAGAAATGGCTACATTAGAGAGTCCCATCTCCTTTGAAATGGATATCAATCAATGTCATCTCCACTGATCCAGGAAGATAGTTTACCTCTCTGTGACTGGTTTCTTGCTCCAGAAAAAGAACAGAATTGATTTAAAAGGAAAATAAGGCATTGTTAATCAACATCTTTCCTAAACTTAAAAGATTAACATGTTATTTAATATAGGAAATTCTCCTAATTTTTAATACATGCATTTCTGAACTTTTGACATCTTGATTTCTAACCTTACAATTGGTTGCTTCTAAAATTAAACCAGGTTTAAAAATAGCACAATCAGCATGGTGACATGCTATTTTTCAATATGTATTAATAACAATTATGGGGGAGTGTAGCAAAAAAAAAAAAAAAAAAGAAAAATTCAGAGAATGTTTAGGAAAGAAATAACATATCAAAGAAACTAAGTACATGTCTTTATCTTTTTATCTTATTTTCACACAATTTTTAGTTTCCACTTCAACAGTTACCTTCAATTACAATTGGCAGCACATCGTGTACTTTAGGCTGCTACCTGAAACAAGTGCCGTTGAGACAGAGATGATGGATTTATGTATACGATTTAAGTTCTAACAGATGTTGTCATGCCCTGCATATCCCATCCTTGTCCTGATCATAGAAGACCATTTTTCAATAAGAACTCAATGGCTGCCTATCCATCATCAGTACATTTGACTGTGTGAACCTTTGCCAAGCCAGTCAAATGACTAAGTAGAATTTCTGCTATTGTTATCAGGAAGCAAATGGTTTCCATTCACGAGAACTAAAAACTCAAGTGTCTAGTCCCGTTTAATTATCTAGCAAGTTGACTTTGATATGACTGAAGTTTCTAGTGGTAAGTTTTAGGAAACTATGTGGAGTCAGAGAGTTAGTTGATTTTCTTGTCTATAAAAACAAGAAAAGAATGACTATTACTTCAGTTTCAATTTTCATTTCTTCCCGATTAGCAACTAGTCTTCCCATTTAACTACATTACCGTACCTTCCCACCTCCAAGAATATACATATTCTTGGATCACCAGAAATATACCCCTCATCCCACCTGCATCTTCCCCCATGCCTGTTCATCTTCCAGTCCACAATTAAAAGGCTGTATCTTGCAAGAAGTTGCTCATGGTTTCTCCAGCTAAAAATCTCTTAGGTGAGTTCACTATAAAGTTTACTCTCTAGTATATTTGCCAACCGAAAGTGAAATTCAAAGATCTTCCATTTTCACCGTGTTTAAATCAATAAATTAAGAATTAGAAGGCATGTGTGTCAAATAGGTGATAACATATAGTTCATAGCAATAATGGCAGATGACACCAAAAATTCAAAATAATTCTAAGAGACTGTAAGAATGGGTCAAAATCAACAAGATGGAAATTAATAGTAATTTATGACAAGTACAGAACATAGTATTTAAAACAAAGAATTTTATATGACTACAGATATGATTGACAAAGTATATGTCAAAAATATTGGGGTTCTTAATGTATAGGAGGTCAATAAAATTCAAGAATTCAGTACAAAGTGTTATGTCATACAGAATAAATATGCTTCCCTTTCTTACTTCTTGCTAAAACTCTTGCATTCCTCCAGGCCCTGCTCATATCCAATTATATCCAGAAAGCCTATCCTGACTACTCTGTGTTTTCTGAATTCCTGAAATACTCACTTTGTGTACCAGAGCTTAAAATGGCATCTTTTTGTACAATATTTCACTGATGCTCCTCAAAAGATAAATTCAAAAAGACTGGGCACCCAAATCATGAGAAGCAAGACTTCAAATAGCACTTTGCCACTCCTAGACTGTCTATGGGCCTTCCTGTGCTCATACAATCTATATATCAGTTTTTGAAGAAGAAAGGCAAAATTTCAAGACATAAAATATAAAATAAATTTGACATGTGACTTCTGGAGATATCTATGACAAACAAGGGCATCATCAGCCACTTCATAATTTTGATGGGCCCTAAACTGGAGAGAAATTGTTCTATCCACTTTTGTTTAACAGGATAGAAATAGGGACAACTGATAAAAATAACAGAGAAGAAGATTTAGCTTTATTTATAACTGAGGCCCCATAATAAAACATGCTTCCTTTAAAAATTATGAATTTCATATGTCTGGATGCATTTGCATAGAGGCTGAATGAGACAGAAAGGAATTCTGAATTGGAATTCTTACTTTGCTTAAAAAGTTGGATTACATAACATAGGACGCTTTACCATCTGTAATTCTATAATTTCAAATCTAAATTCTATGTCATAACATTTGAGAAAAAGACAACCTCTTTTCATTAGTTTAGTGCACTATAGAACCCTGGTCTATATCAAAGGGAGATAAAAGATTTGCCTAAGAGGAGAATTGGAACAAACCCAGGATCCCTGGCAGGCAGTTTGTGTTTTATCTAAGTGACTGCATTGCCTTTTCTTTGTTGCTCATCTAGAAATGAAAGGTTATAAAAAAAGACTCAGAAAATATCTTAATAGTTAAGGTTTGACTATTCATGCAATAAATTAATCAAAAGCAATGTTAGAACAAGCTACTGTTTCATTCACTAATTTAGATTAGATTCACATAAGAAATCCACAGTGAGGCTGGAAATCGGAAAACTTCTACCTAAAGATACCTACAGATGTTCATAGTCAAATTTCATTAAAAACATAGAACTGAAAGTTTATTAAAACAGGTCTTGATGACTCTCATTCTTAATTCCACTCAAAATCAATAGCATGTTGATGATTTTAAAATTCTGTATATCCAATAATTGATAATGAACAACTTAACTTCTTGTAATGTGACTTTTTAAAATAAAATCCTCTAAGATTGCCTCCAGGTGTTTTTGGTATCACTATGCAAGTCAGCGTTGACAAAATATCCAATTAAATAAAAAAAACTAAAGCTCTAATGGTTGTATCCTGTTCTTTTTCCATGTTCAATATAGTAAAGATCAGGACTCAGGACAATTTAAAATTCAAAACACTCCCTGAGGTTTTTAGATATAGGTCATTTCATTTAGGTAAAAACACAAACTTCTAATAAGTGATATAAATCACCCTTTATCACAGAATTAGCTGTTTTAATAATTCACAATAAGCTGTTATTTTTGGTACTCTAATTCACCATGGATCCTATACATGGTCACCCCAAAGGGACCTAGAATGACTAGCCCTGCTGTTCACCCAGCATTGAGAAGACCCTAGAGAATCGGAGTCAATGACATTTTGGACCCACAGCCAGTTCTCCCTTGCTGCCTTTTTCTCTACCCATATGCGTTCTTCTTCATTTGAAAGCTTGTTTTTCTTCCTTTCTGTCTTTATTTTTAAATATAAAAGCACATTTGTTTTCAGGAATATAAGGCTGAGTTGTGGGGTGGCTTCCTGCTGCAGTACATTTGAAAATACTGCCAAACAGCAGCAAACACACACTCAGAAACATGCTTGAGAGCAAACAAGCCATCTATAAACACACTCCAGAAGCTTTTAAAACAATGTAAAAGTGGCATCTGGCATGAATAAGACAGCAGTTTAAACTCCTTGACTCACCATCCAAATTTATGTTGAAAACTCTCTCAAACAACTGGTTATTTAAAAAGATTTAAAAAGTCACGCTGTGTTGGTTGATTTTTGTACCATAGAAACTGTAAAGGAGCTGTATGTAGTTAAAGGGTAGCAATGACAAGTGAAAACTTTCCAGTCCCTTGTATAATATGCTTAGGATTATGCAAATTATTTCTGTATAAGAAAGATGAACATTATCTACTATTCCTAATAATAATGCATTTCGTTGATTTTATGTTACCACTATTTATACAATTTACTATGATTTCCTGCCATTAAAAAATTTTGTCAATTAAGTTTTAAGATGCTATTGATGGCAAGATGCAGCATACTTTCAGACACACCAAAATGTATGTCATGAATTGTTAAAATATATTATTAACAATATTTTCTAGTTTTAATGTTTTACTATTTAATAATTCTGCCATTTAGGGGATGGTGAAGGCCCTGGGAGGATGTCATAGTCAGCTCAAACTGGACATTTGGCCTCAAAGCATAGCTTGGAAAAAGAATTCTAAACTCTAGCTATGTGTATCCAATTTATATTTTCTACATCTCTCTTCATTTTTACCCCATAGATCTCATTTTATAAGAAGCATTCCTTTTCTTTTTTCCACTTTTTAATATTCCTCATTTTGATTCACATAAAAAAGGTTTTCTAAAATTATGAGTAGAACATCTAACTAAATGCCAGTACTTCACTAGACAAGGTAATTTCACAGTAAGAACATTGGTGGGCAGTGTTTATGAGATCCCAACAATTAGTGGTTTACAAATAGCAGAGTTCTAAGGAGAAGATGTCAACAAGAATGGACAAGTAGAATCTGAAAATGCATGCAGTAAATTTACAAGGAGTCAATTAAAAACAAAAAGCACTTGCAGAATAATAGAAGTAGGAGAAATTGTAGTACATTTGCAAAGTGAAGAGAGGTGTTGGCATGTTTTTCTTTCAGATTTTTTCTCTCATATAATGCCTTCTTAAACAATGGGAGATCTAGAGACCTGGTGGTGTTGACTGAGGGGATTCTTTGCTACTTTCATTTACAATAACATATCCTGTTCCTAGAAAGCAAGAAAGGGTCTCTCTGGTATCTCTGCTATGGTGCCTCCTCAACTACTATTACTTCCTCCCCGTGCATACTGAATATTCTTAAAATCTTAAGTATAGCCATGTGCTACATAGCGATGTTCCAGTCAAGGATAAACTGCATATCTGACAGTGGCTGCTATATGACAATGGTCTTATAAGATTAGAATACTGTATTTTTATTTTACCCTTTCTGTGTTTAGATGGGTTTAGATACACAAGTACCTCCCATTGCGTTATAATTGGCCATATAATTCAGTATAGTAACATGCTGTAGAAGTCTGTAGCCTAGGAGCAACAGGCTGTACCACAAAGCCTAGGTGTGTAGTAGGCTGTGCCATCTAGGGTTGTGTAAGTGCGCTCTACTATGTTAACACAGTGGTAAAATTGCCTAACAACACATTTCTCAGAACCTATCCTATTGTCAAGTGACGCGTGACTGTGTAAGTGATAAGGTGGGGAAGAATCAACCCTTCTCTGCAGTGCCTGTTTCTCTTCATGTGTGCCTGTGTTCCACATGACATTATAGTCTAGACCTCCAGGTGGTCCCTTGAGTTTGTTGCATCATATAATGGTACAGTAAGAAAATTCGGGAGAGTTTATACTTTGAGAATTCAATATGCTATATTAAGTTGTACTCACTGGAAATATAGGCTAGCTAAACTCTACATAAATGGTGTAGTTCAGACAGATATTATGATTTAATCTCTTTGAAATGGAGACTGAAATTGCAGTCTGAATCAATCACTTGGATTTTAATTTTATATTTTACAAATGTAAATAATTTTTTATTTTCCAAATTTTACAAATATTAGTTAATAATAATAGTTACATTATATATGAAATGGAGACTCAAATTCCAGTCTGAGTCAATCACTTGTACCTTAATTTGATAGTTTACAAAGGTTAGTTTATGATAATAGTAATGGTAATAGACATCGAAATATCTGTGGTTCTAGTTTCTCTGTGTCTGCATTTTACACAACGTGTTTATGAATAAAAGGTTGTATAAAATGATTTATGAAAATTATCTATATTTATTTATCTTGCAGTACTGTGAAGCAATGTGAGAAGCTGGAACTTCTAATTTAATCATTTTATTCAGTAAATATTTTATCTTTGCTTGTGAAGAGAAGCCAAGTCATATTCAGGTAGTAATATAAGGAAGACACTGGGTGGTAATCTATTTAAATCAAATCGTTTGTACCGAAACCTCAAACTGTAAGCTCAACAGAATGCACCAGAGTATCTGTCACTATTTCCTCAGCCTGCTTTGTCAAGTGCAATTTTGTAGGTAAAAACTTTGGGGTGATTCTTGTGCCTCCATCATAAAGATGAAAATATAGCATGAATTATCTTTGGTGATAAAGAACACTTATCAAAATAGAGATGACTCAACTTCTACACACAGTAGAGTTATGTTGTAATGGAAATTGGCTTTCAGCTTCTGAGACATGTAATTTTAAAATACATTTTAGAACATTTAACCTCTCCACATTTTTTTCAGCTCTGTCTGCAATAGTGAGAGGTAGTCTATTGTTACAGAGTCCGCTAAAGCGACTTATGTGCTATTTATATACAGAAATAAAAGGAAATTCTTCCTTCTCTGGTGGTCTCTTTCAGCTACTAAAAAAGTTGCTTGGCCTAAAAATGTCATCAACCTCTGGGATTATTTGATTTGCTTTGTCCATAATTGATTTTACACACAAAAAAGCACATCTCAAAAATGTACAAAAAAGGAGAGGAAATACGTTCAATTCTATGTCAAAAATTTCTAAAAATTTTTGAAGTTGAAAGGAATGCCCATAAACAATCTGATTCCAGTCTTATTTTCAGTAGTCATGCATAAATCATGTTCTATGACACAAAGAGAAAGAGAGATTTTTTACCTACAGTGGTATTTATAAGAATTTTTAGCAGACTGGGAAGAAGTCCATTTCAGCTAAATAAAAAAAAAAAAAAAAAAAAAAAAAAAATCACCAACTTCTATATATTATGAAGTGGTTTTGAATTCTATCTTTACTATTTATTTGAAATTTTCTCAGCAAAGTACTCTGTCTCATTGATCCTCAATGTCCCCCTGTATGAAATGGCAAAAAGAATACATCGCCATTTCATCGAAGTGTTGCGGGAACCAAATGGGCTGAAATATTTGGCCTGTTTAGAATATTGTCTAGCACACCATAAGCACACAATACAGGTTGCCCATTATTTATGTGACTTATGTAAATTATAGGAAATATTCTAGATATTATTATAATGGGTTTTGTTTGTTCATGCTTTATTTAGTTTGTTCCACCTGTTGATCTGAACTGAAGCAGGAAAATAGGGTCTGGAGGTAGGGAACATAAGGCTCATTCACATTTCAGCTATGACAGGAAATATCTGCTCCAGAAGGCATAGGCCAAGTAAATGACTTTGCAACTTTACTTCATCCTCTTCATTTACGTAGGGCATACCCCAAGTCACCAATGGAATCCTCTGGGGGTATTTAAACTGCCCAAAATTCTGTAATGGGGTCTTTTGAGCTCCTCTGCTCAGGCCTGCTCCTGCACTGTGCAGGGTATTTTCGTTTTCAGTAAATCCCATTGTCCTCGCTTTGTTTGTGCATTTTGTCCAACTTTTTGTTCAAGGCACCAAGAACCTGGATACCCTCCACTGTTAACAGAACTACTGAACTTATTGCTAATATCTTAATAGATTATTGAAACTAGCCTATACATATCAGAGTAACTACTTTGATCAAGCCACACAAAATTCTCCAAGGAAACAAAGTGGAACAGTTATGGTTTAAGGTAAAATAATGTAAAACAATATCAACAGTATGTATGGCTGTATCACTGAGAAAATGAATCTTGTTTAGTAAGGATCCAGAGCAGTAAGATAATACCTGTATCAGGAAGGAAATGTCACTCCCTTCAGTTCTCAAGGGCAAAACCCTAGTCAATCCTATCACATGTGCACCTTCTTCTGCCCTGACATCTGCCATGTCTTATTTTGCATAAGCCACGGTGAATTCTGTCAAATCACCCAAGTAATAACATAACCATCTGAAACATTAACTGAAGACTTTCTTCTGACATCGGCTGTCACACTACGTGTGAATCAAATTTGCTTCATTAAAATAATTTGGTTTTTGTTCTGACTGCTCAACATTGCCATTTGAATCTGTGAGCAGCCTTATTGACTCTTAACCGCTATTACCAAGTCTTAATCGCTCAGAGATTCAGCACAGTTGGATATTGCAATCAGAGCAAATTCCCCATTTGATTCCAGCACAGAAGTTACCAATGAAACTAACAGAGTGATAATACAAAATTATCTGACTTCATCTCTTTTTCTCTCAATTCTCTGTGACTAAAATGAAACCATTTAGGAACTTACTTGTAATCTGCGATTTCTTGAGTTTGTAGTGGCTACTGAAATGCACTCTGGTAAGATTTTGAACATATCTCAAACATACTACTCTTATACTAAATATACTGCTTTACAATTAGAAGTGTCCTGATAATCAGCAGTTTTGCTTTTCAAAGTGCACAACTTGTACGTCTGGTTACGCAATCCAGTTGAGAGGCAATCGTAATAGGCTCAGGTTGTACCATAGTACGACATCTGCTCTGCAGTACCCAATCTGACTCTGCATATGAACCCTGGAAATAAAGTCATTATGTTTTCATTAAATCCAAAGCAATTCCCATCAGCTGATACTTGGTCACAAATGATAAACAGTTAATAATTAAGCCAACTGAAATATTTTCAAGTCCTCTTTTTTTGATACTTGCAATTATTTTTGTGACAGGATAGGATAGTTTTCTTTCTGTGAAATATACCTTCATAGGATAATTCCATCAGCTGCATTTCCTTCTGCTACTGAAAATGTGATTTTCTGATCACCCCCCATTGTGTTATTTTTTAAAACAACACTATTCTTGGAGTTTAAGGAAGGGTTAAGTCAGAAAAGAGCATGCTTGCTAGCATCAGCGGCTACTGATTTATGACAAGAACACTTTTAGTCAATTATTGTCTGAAAGACTAAATGTACCTCCTGGGGTCCAGAATTTAGTCATACGAAGTGTCTGGCTCACATTGCCAGAACTGACCATTAATTATGATGGCTACAGGTAACAATCCATGCATATCTTAGCTTTTTCTGGAAAATTTACAGCACAGAACCTATTAGAGCTAAGGTAAGGTACGTTTACCAGTGGAAAAATAAAGAGGAAATTATTGCAAAATTTGAAAGACCCTTTAAAGTAACTAATTCAAGTGCTGTGATTTAGAAATCAGAAAACCCAAGAGAATGATAATGACAAGCACATACAAATGGTATTTAGCTGCTTCAAGTCTAGAAACCTGTCCTCTTTTTAGAGGTATGGAGCAGGTCAGGTGTTCTCAAACCTCAGGGCCCTTAATAATTACCTTCAGTGCTTTATAGAAAATAATAATTCTAGGTGTCCACCCACAAAGATCCTGATTTAATTGATCTGGGATGGAACCTATACCTGGTATTTCTTTAAAAAACCCAGCTAATTCCAATGTGCCTCTTCCACTCTACTGATCTCTTTATTTGTACCCTCAGGAGAAATGTTTCTCTTTTTTTAGGATAAAAAACAGTTTGTTCTTATTGTAATAAAGGCATGCCCTGGCCATTCTGAGCCACGTGCAGCACATTTCTCTCATCATCTTGGCTATTAGAAAGTTTAAAGTCAATTATAAAGTGAACACTGTGTGTCTGCATGGTCCTTCAGTGAATATATTCTTTCCTCCATCAGTTTTATGATCCTAATTTTTCTTTCTTTTGTTTTTCCCCCCTCATTTTTTTGGTAATATTTACTCTCTTGCTATTGTATGTATTATTGGAAGCTATCTTTTCAGCACAACTTGGGCCATCAAAAGAGGTAAGGAACTAGACCCCTAAAAATGTAGAAAGGAAAATGAAAATATGTGATTAATGGTAATTAGCATCCTAAAGAAAAGAGTTTAGAATGGATTTATCATTTTGTTTGGAATTCCAAAAAGCCTTAAGATAGATACAAATAAAAAGAGAGAAGAGCACATATGCAATACAGTGGGCTAAGTGTTACGAGTAAGTGGAAAAAGTGAAATGAGAGTTGAAATGCTGAAGGTATGAAAGATTAGCAGTGGGAAGAAGAAAGAAAGGGAAATGGGGCTGAGTGTGGTGACTCATGCCTATAATCCCAGCATTTTGGGAGGCTGAGGCAGGAGGATCACTTGACCCCAGGATTTCAAGACCAGCCTGGGCAATATAGTGAGAACGTCTCTCTCGATCTCTCTGTTTTTTGTTTTGTTTTTTTTTTTTTTTTTTTTAGATGGAGTCTAGCTGTGTTGCCCAGGCTGGAGCGCAGCGGAGCAATGTCAGCTCAGTGCAACCTCCGCCTCCTAGGTTCAAGTGATTCTTCTGCCTCAGCCTACTGAGTAGCTGGGATTACAGGTGCCCGCCACCACACTCAGCTAATTTTTGTATTTTCAGTAGAGATACGGTTTCACTGTGTTGGCCAGCCTGGTCTCAAACTCCTCACCTCGTGATCCACCCGCCTCAGCCTCCCAAAGTGCTGAGATTACGTGTGAGAGCTCCCGTGCCCAGTCAAGACCTTCTCTCTTAAAAAAAAAAAAAAAGAAGAAGATTGGGAAACAGAGTGATGTATCAGTATTTTATTATACAGGGTAACCATACTCTATAGTCTCAAGAGATTGCACCTCCTTTATCATTCCTGATTTTTAGGCAACATGATATGGCATCCATTCTGCATCAATAACTCTTTACAAAGTATCTGTATTTTCATTGTCTGTAAGAGTCGCTTCTACACCATTTATAAACATGGAATTTGAAATTTTATAGAAAATTATAGATGACTACCTAAATACGTATTGGGTTAGAAAATATTGTGGTGGTGGTGACTGCTATTTTATGTTACCATCAAAAGAAAAAATAATTTTCCTGATATGAGAGTCTGAGAAAACATGGAAATATCAGAATATGCTCATTTAGATTAAGAATGTGGACAAACCCTTTTCATCCCATTGCTCTGCTACCCTAAGTTTTTAAAAAATCAAACAGAATTAAAATTTTGTATAGTTTAGTAAATTTATAAATTTTAGTAGGCTTTTATCTGGCTTCATGTATTAATATTAATTGCCTTAGTGAAGATCTTACATTGATTCAGTGTGGAAATAAAATTGCTCTACATAAAATACCTAGGACAAAGGGCTCAAACTAACTCTATATGAAAACCAGGTATTTTACCAATTAGGAATTATAATTTATTTTGATTTTGTGGTTTTAAAATCAGCAATAGTTTTAATGGTTCATACCTGATGTTTGAATTTTAAAGGAAAATAAAGGTGACAGCTAAGTTCACTACTCTCCTCCTGGTAATTAAAAGTGTTTGGCATGTAGTATGTGCTCAACAGAATGTGAGAGAATGAGCAAAGACAACCTTCGAGAGTGTATAGTGGTATTAAAAAAGAGTAAAATTAAAATACTAAAAGAATAAATGAATCCAAATAAATGCCAGGAAAATTACAGTTGGATTTCTGAAATAGAAACCCTTGTAAAATGTAAAAATACACCAGGCACTCACGCATGTAATCCCAGCACTTTAGGAGGCCGAGGCGGGCGGACCATGAGGTCAGGAGTTTGAGACCAGTCTGGCCAACATAGTGAAACCCTGTCTTTACTAAAAGTACCAAAAAAATAAGCTGGGTGTTGTGGCAGGCACCTGTAATCCCAGCTACTCGGGATGTTGAGGCAGGAGAATTGCTTGAACCGGGGAGGCAGAGGTTGCAGTGAGCCGAGATCGTGCCACTGCACTCCAGCCTGGGCAACAGAGCTAGACTATGTATCAAAAAAAAAAAAAAAAAAAAAAAGAGGGAAAAAGAAAGAAGAAAGAAAAAAAACAAAAACTTAAAAATAAACTCATAAATGTTATGAGAGCAAAATGAAATGAGAAAACAGACATTAAAAAATTATACTTCTTTTTCCTAATGTATGTTAACTATATCTAAATAAGATTGTTTCATCAAAAACATTATTAGCAACTTGCACAACAATAGGACCTGGTGATTATCATTTTAATAACTCATTTTTACAAAATTTTACTCTTCACATTTCCTTATAAATGCCCCAAACTAAGCTTTCCAATAATCCTGTGAGTTGGAGGATTTCATGTTAAGGAACTAATAATTCACAAACCTTGCAGTTAAGTTTGGTGTGCTCCAGGTTTGGGGGTTTTGTGTAATATTCCCTCTGCTAGTTATTGGAAAAATGGTTCTGGTCACACTGACTTCAAAATGCAGATGAGCATAAGGTAATATGGATCAAGTACCAGGTCATTCATTTCTCCCCTTGTTCACTTTTATTCATAAGCTGAATAGTAACGTTCAGCCATTTCAGACAATTTCCTTCAAAGTGGTCTAGCCTAATAATAATAATAATAATAATAATAATAATAATAATAATAACAACAACAACAACAACAAATAAAACTCTGTAGTATTTATATTGAAAAAAGTAGGAGAGCTTTCTAAGATGTTTCTTCTCTGCTGGGCTTACAGCTATAGGAGAGTCACAAAAATCTAGTAAGAAAGGAAGGGAACACTCTGCTGGCCAAACAATAGACCAGACCCTGAAGAAGAAAAGAAGAAGGGAGAGAAAGTCTATATACATACAGCCTCCTCATGACAGAGGACTCCATCTGAAACTCTATGTTCAATTCTGTCTCATTTAAAGTGTTCGCAGTAGTTACATTCTTTAGGTAAACGATGAAAGAGAAATTGAAAAGAGCATCCCTACAGATAATAAGGTGAGTCATAAGCATTATGCATCTGTACGTTTTGGGAGAATAAACATTGCCAGGAAGCACACTTTCCATCTCCTCCCTGGACAAATGAGGTCCAATATCTCCCTAAAGGGCAAAACTATCTCAGAGAAATTCCTTTTAGTCCAAGAAAGGCAAAAAGGTATATTGGAGAGCTTTCTAATATCAAAATGTGTAAAGAAGAAATGCAAATAGGACTATCTTTAGAACTCTAGAACAACAATTCCCTTTCCTGGTGTTGCCACATAATCTCCAAAAGAGGATTTTAATTTGTTTTAATGATGGTGGGTTTATTTGCCAGGGAAAAATTTAAGGAAGGAAAGGTTTTAAAATGAAAGAGGAAGAAGGTGCTACAACTTTGTAAAATTTGTAATATCTATCTCCTAGGAACAATACTCTTGTTTTCCATCTTTACTTTTCATCCTAATTAATAGTGATCATGTAAGTAGACGCTTGCTGTACAAAATATCCTGTTGTTGGAACTGTTACTAAATAACATAAAGTCCAGTGTCTATTAATTCTGAACCATCTCAGTCAGTTAGTGAAAAATTCATATATTTTATAAAATATTCACACTGAGAAATAGCTATCGTTCTGGGAACAAGTACATGAATTAAATGTGTAAAACATTAGATACTTGCTAACTACAAAACTGACATTGAAAGAGTAAAAATGTCAAGGATCTTAAATCCCTGTATGAAGGATATTTTTTCATTCACTAGTAAAGAATGCTAATAGAGTGTCCAAAGAATACCTTTGTATATCAGATCCAATGTTCTTAATAATTTATTCTACTTATGTTTTCAAGCTATGGATGAAAGGTGAGTATGGTATACATTAAGGAGAAAAACAGGCAAAGAAGACATACAAATGTTCTGTAACTCACTAAGTACTTTCTTCATACAAAAAACAAGACGAAATGGGAAATGCTGTCTCTGCAGTCACATTCTTTTGAATTAAAAACCTCTCATGTTGTCAGTGATTTAAATCCCACCTGTCACGTTAACCCCCTTAATTCCTACAATAATTTCCCGTATATATTAAACCACTCAAATTGTTCTATTGTACAAGTACCTCTGTGGACTGCGTGGGAAGGTGGGGATGTTCACAGATTTTCAGATTCCCTATCATCATTAGTATTTGACATAGAGTAACAGGGGAATGAAAGTCCTTTCTTTTTCTTTCTAACTGCTTTTAAAGGGACAAATCTATTACACACCGCAATACAATGCAATGATGACAGTTTAAAAACATCGATCTCAACACGTATTTCATGATGAGAGTCCGAAGCTGTCTTTGTGTGACTGTCTAAATATTACTATCAAAGAGGAAGTTTTCAAGAACTAATGATTTAGTCTGAACAAGATGCTTGTAAATGAAGTGTCTCTCTATTAAGATGCTTAGGTTTCTTTCAAGTGTTCTGAATTAATTATTTTACCTTGTCAAATTTTTTTGTTCTTTCTTTCTCATACATGATGGGAATGTTGAGGGATTTTACGCACCTCATTTAGTACCACAGAAGCTCAAGAGTCTTAATTAAGACAAAGTATGATTTCTCAATAACAAGAAGAGACTATTCATGCTTAATAGGAAAAAAATCTTACCTTATTAAATTATTATAATCCACGTTATATTCTATAGGTCTTATAGTATAAAATGATAGACTATACAAAAAAAAATCTTTTGAAGTTTCAGCCATACATTCAGATGTATGGCTTCAAATCCAGAAATAAGTAACAGAAATCTTTTAGGGATAAAGACTAAGAGAGGCATTAATGCAAACCATTCATCTCAAAAGGCAAATTGCTCCTGGATGGTTACTGTACTATTTTTATAGGATATAAAATATACTAGTATAATGAATGAAAAGTCTTCCTAAAGTGTTTAGAAAGTCACTTCAATGACTTTTTTCAAACTTCAGAAGAGATGATATATCTGTCAATAAAATGACACCAAAATCATATTTTATAAAGATTTTATATTAACACTTGCTTTTGAAAGATGACATTATAGGGTCTTAATATCTATAATCAGAAAGTCTTTTTCTCAACTTGCAAGGCAATAAGTTTAAGAATTAATTCTGTCTGCTATAAAGCTGGCTTGCCTTTAATCTTCAGATTTAATAGGTCTCTTTTTGCTGAATGTTTCAGGCAGGTAATTGAGGAAATAGTCCATGTTTCATTTCAGTCAACATAAAATGACCTTGAAATGTCTTCAAATGTTTCCAGAAAATTCATGCTAAACAGTCTCTGTTATATTTGACATTGAATAAGAACAGAAATCCCTGTATTTAATAAAGTCCTTGCTAAGAATTTAGATAATGAAGCTGCATGCTCAGGATAACTTATTACAAATTAAGATACTTACAATATCTTATACTTAATAGCTAAGCATACATAAAACACATATAAAAATATGTGAAAATGTGATGATTTGTACAATGAAGAATATCACATACATATCGTTTCCTCCAAGTGAAATGTATTGCTATAATTTTGAAGCCAAACTTCTAAAATATAAACCAAACCAAAAAAAAAAAAAACCACAACAGGATGATTGTCCTTGGTTTGCTCTGATGGACATTTTTATTCAGGCTTTCTGCCCTTATTTGTGTCAATGAAAATCCTGAAAAATTATCTGCTCAGTAAATTTTGTAAGGTGCACAAAAATATGCATGGAACATCGGAAACCAGCAAATGACCCTATCCAAAATAGATCCTTCCAGGAATCTTTGAGACTGTTCACATTTAGAAGCGGCAGTGGTTACATTAAGGAGTTATGAAGGAGTTCCAATTCTGAAATGCTTTCAATGCTTGTGGATAACTGGCAACTTCTTTCTCTTTTATTAAAAGTACTCTGCCAGAAAAGCCTACTTCAGTCAAAACACATTTCCACTTAAGAGTGGTTTTATTTTTTTCTGAACATTTTCGTAAAGTAAATATTGAAGCTTTTCTTTCTCCTTTTCTCTCTTTTCTGATAGGAAATGAGATTCTAGTTTGTCAGGAAATAACTGTGATTCTGGCTTCCTTTTTTTAGGTTTAGTTATTCATTCATGGTTCTGAATTTTGTTCTATAGGTGCCCAGAGGCAAGTGGAAGCATTTTTATACATACAAAGTAGATAAACAATGTAGGAAAGATGCTCTAATGGACCATTTCGCTGCTCCCCTCATGTAGCCTACAGCATTTTTTTATTCTGCAAGTATGACAGTTCATCTGAAAAGACCTCCAAAATCATCATTTTCAGGCTTAACTTTCTTTTTTATTCAATTTCTTATCGGCAGCTGAAAATAGAATGCTAGGATGCTTAAACTTTCTATCAGACCTTCATTTTTTGAATGAGAGATAATTTTCAGAAAAATAAAATGGTTTTATCTTTGCAATTATTCATAACTACTTAGGTAGGATATTTTTAACAGGAGAGGTGAGACTGGGGCAGGAGGAAATGTGAGAGGAAGTACACACCACAGATATAAAGCTGGGAATGTGTGTCTATGAGAATCGCAACAACATGCTGTTTGGTTACAGTCTAAACAGTTCAGGCCCAGGCTTCGGCTCTCCTGTCAGGCAGCCTGCAGTGGCCCTGGACAGAGTCCATGCTTGCCTTACATTACAGTGACCTCTTTGACTCATGTTCACAGCTGTGTTAATAAGCTTGAAAAAGGTGCTCTATCCAGTTGTATTTTTTGAAAAACCAGAAGAAATAATAACTGAGACTGAGTACATTTGGAATAAAGCCAGGAAATCTGGGGACTGTCCTATAATTACTACCTTTTCCATAGCCAAAATTGTTGCTTTATATTTCATGGACACGTTTACAATGTCCACTGCTCATACATTTCCTCAATGAGTATTTGGAGAATAGCTTTGCAGATAAATTGCTAAGAAATAGCTTGGGTATGGGCCAGTTCTCTTTTTGTTTTTGGTCTGTGACCTCACTGTCAAAGCATTCCGTCCTTCCTCTCTTCCCACCCCGATCCCAGTAAATGAGTATGCATTACATGCAGGATAAAACTATCATATCCTTAAACAAATGTCCTTTTCAAAAGTATAATATAAAGCAGACCCAGAAAGTCGGCTGCTATAACGATTTCATGTTTTGCTGATCCAGGTCTTTTCTTCTGAAAGGCTTTTTAGCGGTCCCCAGTGAAAAGTTGAGATCAGCATTTAAATGCAGGTCTATCTTTTTAACATACTTTAAGTCCTCAGAATTCACTAAGTCTCAGTGGCTTTGAGAATTTATAAGCATATCTAGGATGTTAAGGCTACCTCCATGTCTTTTTTTTTTTTTTTCATCCTGCAAAATTACATTAATTGGAATTTGCATTTTTCTTCCCCTCTGTGATTTGAAGGAAATATACTACTGAATAAGATTTCTTCAAGACCATTTCTTTGTGTGAAGCAGCTTTCCCCAGACAGTTAGGGACCAATTATAGGAAAACTTATATTCTTTGGATTTTTACAGCTGATATACACTGGTTCCTCTCCTAGGTAACAGTAACATGCACGTGTGCAATGAGTCACAGGAAAGAAAAAAACAGCAAAAAGTAATTATGTTGTTTCTTGTTATATGCAATAACCAGCATTTGGTTAGAACACCCGTGCAAGTTTTAATTTTAAATGAGAAGATGAAGGCAAAAGAAGCCAACTTTTTTTTTTTAATTACCACTTTTCTGAATCAATCAACATGTTCATTTAAATTTAAAACTTAGCATTTTATACTTAAGTCATGTTTTTCTTCGATGTTCTTTGAAGTCCTTCTCTATGTTCTTTAAACATGTCATAAAAACATTTTTATTCACTATTAAAAGCCTGAGAAAAAGCTGATTGAGGTTTAAATGTTTCATGTTCTTAAAGGTTTCTGTCTACATGTTAAATGGCAAAAATATAGCCACTGACAACCGTCCCAGGATGAATTTAACAAATAGACATTAATTTGATCTTTAAAAGATGTATTATGTTAAGTTTTTGATTCCTATGATGGAAAACGATTATATGATTTTGTCAGTTCTAGTTAGGAATGGAATCATCCAATGAACAAACTTTTACTACAAGGCTGCAACTACAGTAAGGCACCTATAGAGCAAAATTTACGAAGGCTTTACTTTACCTTTAGGTTCCTGCTCTAACCTACTACATAGCACCATAGCCCTGACAGACTAACCACATGCCAATGATATCACAGGCCTCTTGAATAAATATTAAGATGAATAATTACATTAAAAAATGATAAGACAGAAACTTGGCCTGCTAGAATTTGTGAATCTTGAAAATTTTCCTATCAGTATGAAAACAGGTAGCATAATGTAACAAAGACATGGTCTCCTGTTGTTGACCGCCTGAGCTGCAATTCTGCTTTACTTCCTATGCATGTCATGTTGGATACGACAATTTAAATATTTCTAAGTCTCATTTTCTTTATGAATTCTTTATAGTCATAGTACCTACTTTACAGGTGTGATGAGAATTCAGTAAGATATTTTAAGCAGTAACCAGGACATTGTTAGGCCCTGATAAATATTCATTATTGTGATTATCATTATCATTGTATTTACAGGAAAGGAAGGAAACAAATCTGAACAAAACATCAACTTTCATACAAAAGAAAGTAACATTAAAGGGAAAATAAAACTGTAAATACTACTAATGGTCATGAATTTTTATTCTTTTTTTATGATTACTAGTTATCCTAAGATCACAAAGGAATTACAATTTCAACTTCCATGAAGAAAAATTACGTTAAAATTTTTCCTTTCTATAAAAAAACCCCTAAGATTATTAGTTTTAAAGCTAAATAATGGCAGTAGTAATAAAAATACCTTTGTATGGCATTTGAGTTCTAAAAACTGTGCTTTTAGCTGAACACTTTCATGCAAATTAGCATGTTTAATCGTTATGAACACCCTATATGGTATTTTTAATCCCCATTTTGCAAATAAAAATCTAAGACCCAAGGTTACAGTACTTCTTAGTGGTATTGATATTCACTTTTGAAGCCAAATTTTCAAAAATAAAAGTCTTTTCAGCTAATATGTGGGCAAGAATATTTGCAGTTTGTATTTTAATAATATAACATAATTGGAGTTGTATTTATTTTATTTTATTTTATTTTTTTGATATGGAGTCTCACTCTGTCACTCAGGCTGGAGTGCAGTGCTCCCTGAAACCTCTGCCTCCCAGGTTCAAGTGATTCTCCTGCCTCAGCTTCCCAAGTAGCTGGGATAACAGGCATGTGCCACCATGTCCAGCTAATTTTTAAAATATTTTTAGTAGAGATAGGGCTTCACCATGTTGATCAGGCTGGCCTCGAACTCCCGACCTCAAGTGATCTGCCTGCCTCGGCTTCCCAAAGTGCTGGGATTACAGGCATGAGCCACCGTGTCCGGCCCATAGTTTGAGTTTTAATCAATATGAAAAGCCCAAAGTGTTGGTTTCCATACAAGTCTGAAAAAAATCAGTATTAATAGAGAGTATTAATTTTATTAAGCCACACTTTGACTGCATTGGTAGGTAAAAAGGATGGGAAATTAAGATATCTTAAACAAATGTTAATCAGAAATATAATCATTAGCTATCATATTCATTTCAATGGCCCCAGGGTGTTCCCCCATTCAATCCCTTGGTTTTGTCCTAATAATAAGTATTTTAAATCATGTGATTCTTAAACACAATACATACAAAACATGTGCCAACAATTATATCCAGAAGTGAGAACAATAATTTGTAAATAACTAGAGAATCATTTGCAACTAACACACACTTATTTTAAATTTACCAATAGGCTGGACGCAGTGGCTCACGCCTGTAATCCCATCACTTCGGGAGGCCGAGGTGGGCAGATCACAAGGTCAGGAGATCAAGACCATCCTGGCTAACACAGTGAAACCCCGTCTCTACTAAAAATACAAAAAAAAAAATTAGCCGGGCGTGGTGGTGGGTGCCTGTAGTCCCAGCTACGCGGGAGGCTGAGGCAGGAGAATGGCGTGAACCTGGGAGGCAGAGCTTGCAGTGAGCCAAGATCGTGCCATTGCACTCCAGCCTGGGTGACAGAGCAAGACTCTGTCTCAAAAAAAAAAAAAAAAAAAAAAAATACCAATAAAACCACTGGCAAATAAAGTAATTTGTACTCGCCCTTTGTAAACACAGATATTAGTGGTGTTCCCTAATCTAATAGAACTCCAGGAAGACTGTATCTTTCCACTGCACTACTATTGGCAAGCACAGTTAGTCTTTAATCCCTTTTAATCCAACCTACATACACAACAAGATTAGCTTTCTGGTTTAAACTGTTTAACCAACTTTGTGAGTCTCGCTGCCCAAGGCCTTCCAATTGCTTCCCACCATTCACTGCCTAAATAAACCTTAGTTTAGTCTTAATCATAAGACTAGATTCAACATGCACCATATATGAATTATACTTTGTGCTACTGTTCCCTCTGTCCTTACTTATTTTAATCCAGAAAAATTCTCCATCTTTTTCAAAGTGCAGTAGAAGGGTCATCCTCTTCTTGAGGGTCTCTTTGGCCATTTTATTTAAAACTTACCATTTGATAAGTACCAATAGACCCTTTAGGAAAAAAAAAATCACATTCATGTGTTTTATCTCTGTACTATCTTGAAATAGGGCCATTTATTATGATTTTTCTGCCACCAAAGCCAAACTGATAAGTAGGGATGGAATTGTTTCTTCACTTTTCTATCCCCCCATTTGTTCTTCTTTAGGGATATTAATGTTTAATGCAATGAAAGAATATGACCTTATCTCCTACAGCCTTTGCACGTCTCTTCATGGGTTTCTGGTTGTGGGTGTCTGTGTCTGAGATACAAAAAGCAGAATTGGTTTCTACTGGTAAACTCAGAGCTGCTACTTCTTTGATTGCTTGCCTGAAAAAAATAGGCATAGTTTTGACTTAAGTAGGGTACCTAAGAGTAGTGCTTCATTCCCAAATCCAACACTGTTAGAGTTAGAAGATCCCATATAATTCAAGCACCTAGTTTCATACAGTGACTAAGGATGGGGAATATATCCCTTCTAACAGCTGGCAAAGCTTTTGCTCTATACTTAGAGGAAGAAAAAAAATTCATCTTTTCAATCTACCAAAACTGAGGCACATAATAATCGAGAGGAGAAACTTATCATTATGCTCAGGGACTTTATGCTTTTGAGGCCTCATAAAGGACTCAGGAAGTGTCCGTCCTTGTATAGCTGCAGGGAACATTTCCACCCAGTTCTAGGCCACACTCATTTTTAAGGCACCAGGGCTCAAATGCACTCAGGGGTCTTGCATCATCATTTTGCCTAAAGAGAGATAATTTTCTCGTTGCAAGACTATATGAGTGTACTAAAAGACTCTTAAGGATACTTTCTCACCTCATAAAACTCTCATCCCAAGTTACATGAGAGAAACTTAAATAGTATTTTACAAATTCTTCCAAACTGTATCTTCTTATAGCTGAAGAACTTACAAGACTTTTTGTGTCCTGTTTGTTCCAAGAATTGTAAATTTTACATGAAATAAAAGCATAATCTGCCTTTTGGAAGTGAGAACATTCCATACTCCCAGAAGAAACCTGTATGTTTTACTGTTGATAGGAAACGGAACTCTGCCAAGCAGTGAACTAATGAATTAGAATTTGGCAGCACTCCATGCCTGATACAATTTAGTTCAAATTTATGAAATCTACTTGTTCCAGAAATCCACTTGTGCCTAAGGCCTCTCTGTACATCTCAGAATAAAAAGTATGACATTGCTAGACTTCAGATTTTACCTTATTGATACAGAAAAATTTACAAACAACGGATTTTTCAACCTAAATCTCTGAACATTTCTTCAATTTTGCAACAACAACAGTAAATCAGTTAAAATAAGCATATCTTTGGTAGATAACAGAATATTTCTCAATTCCTCATTAAATTGAATCCCCTTAGACACAGCTGACCTACACATCTCAAGAAAATGTCTACAGCCTCATAATGACTGATGCCTTTGTGGAAAGGAAGGAATATCAACCTTGTTCAAGGACACGTGTCTCATCCTTATATTCTTTAAACAAAATAGCCACCCTCCCCTTTTTTTTCCAAGTGAGGGAAAAAGAGTAAAGCCTCTCGATCCATGTGAAGACAGAATCATCATTACTGCTACTAAACTCACTTTCTTTGGGGGAACCTCTTTCAAAATCACACTCAAGGAGTAGGAATGAAGAAGATGAGAAGGTTTTATGTTTTTAATACCTAGGAAGAATAAATCTAGAACAGTAATTAGAGGAATGAGGCTTAAGCCTCAAGGAAGCAATGTTTTCTTTCTAAAATGCATAGAGGGTAATGACCTTTCTTATGTATCCCCTGCCCCAGTGAAGAATTCCAGACACTTCTCCAACTAGCCCCGCTAATCACTCCTACCTGGACGTGCACTCATTCTCACTTCTGGGTTTATGGACAAGCTCACCTCTCCCTCTTTCCTGCTTGCCCTTGGATACTTGGATGGCATTATGACCCAGTCTAGGTAGCCTTTTTGTAACTCTTCTCTGACTAAATTAGTTTTCCCTTTCACAGTTTTTTTTTTTTTTTTTTTTTTTTTTTTTTTTTTTTTTTTTAATATAGAGTCTCTCTCCATCCTGCAGGCTAGAGTACAATGGTGCGATCACGGCTCACAGCCTCGAACTCCTGGGTCCAAGCAATCCTTCTGCCTCAGCCTCCTCAGTAGCTGGAACTACAGGCATGTGCTACTACTGCACTTGGCTGATTTGCTTATTTTTTTTGCATATATGGTGGTCTCCCTATGTTGCCTCAGCTGGTCTTGAACTCGGGGCTCAAGTGATCCTCCCACCTTGACTTCTTAGTTTGGGGATTATAGGAATCAGCCACCACTCCCAGTCCACAACTTTTTTAAAACAAGTATCTTATAGCACTTTTCACAATACACTTAACTTGTTTAAACATATTTTCTGTTTTTCAGATTATGAGCCTCTCACCTAGAAATGTCTGTTTCATAACACCTATGGATGTCGTTTTCATCTTTGTATTATGTGAAATGCCTTACACCTTAAGGGCATTCCATATGTGTTGATGAAGGTTATATACTTAAGCAAGTTTCTAAAAACTAGATACATTTTAAAACCCTTTAGTATCTACCCTTTTTGCTAACTTAGAGGTTTCCACTGTGATGCTTTTATCCACAGTTACAGGAGGTTTACCATTTGCTGAAATAATACATTTACAGTCTAATAGGCACTGATGAAAAATGTAGTTTACTCTGAAACAACTGAATTGCCAAAGGAAATCATGTTGTATGAATGACAAAAACAGTATCAGTCTCATCTGGGCTTGTGACCTTCCTTAGAATTAAAAAGACACACAATGAATACACACATATACTTTGGCACCTTGCTTGAGGCATACATTGTTTTATGCAACTAATTTAAGGAGAATTGGTGGATTGAATTGAAAACAAATGTAAAGGAAAAAGAATAAAAATAAACACAAATTTAAAATGGCAAAAACTCTTCCTCCTATAAGACAAACAACAATACATGTATATAAGATAATTAAGCACTAGTTTAGAACAGGTAAGAAAAGATTCAATAGCCAGGTGTGGTAGCTGACGCCTATAATCCCAACACTTTGAGGGGCTGAAGCAGGTGGATCCCTTGAGCCCAGGAGTTTGAGACCAGCCTGGGCAACATGGCAAAACCTCGTCTCTACAAAACTACAAAAATTAGCTGGGCCTGGCAGTAAGTGCCTATAGTCCCAGCTCTTGGGGAGGCTGAGGCAGGAGGATCCTTTGAGCCTGGGAGATGAGGCTACAGTGAGCCAGGATTGTGCCACTACACTCCAGACAGGGAGACAGAGGGAGACCCTGTCTCAAAAAAATATACATATATGTGTGTGTGTGTGTGTATTATGTACACACACACACATACAAGATAAACATGTACACATATACACACACACACATACAAGATACTCTCTTGTTTTGATAACTTGCGTTAAGTAATTTTTATCTGTAATCATTTTTCTTTTTTGAGACAGAGTCTCGCTCTGTCACCCAGTCTGGAGTATAGTGGCAAGATCGTGGCTCACTGCAACCTCCGCCTCTAGGTCCAAACAATTCTCCTGCCTCAGCCTCCCAAGTAGCTGGTACTACAGGTGCGTGCCACCACACCCAGCTAATTTTCTGTATTTTTAGTAATGCAAAAGAGACAGGGTTTTGCCATATTGGCCAGGCTGGTCTCGAACTCCTGACCTCAGGTGATCCACCCGCCTCCCAGAGTGCTAGGATTACTGGCATGAGCCACCACGCCCAGCCTATAATCACTTCATTTACCTAATTTTGTGACATTTTCTTACTACTGTGTATTTTTTGTCAAAGGTGTTTTACTTTCTGTACAGATGATGTTCAATTTTGAAAATTGCCAAATGGCATTCTGTCATCCCATCCCAACTTACCAAATATTTCACAATTTCTCACCAACTTGCCCTTTAAAACTTTTATCAGTTATTTTTCAGAAGCAAACTAAAACTGTCTGGAACTGAATGCAAAAGGCCAGCAGACTCAAGTAATTCCAGTATCATTTCCAGATCTTTCAGGATTTTCAGAGATAGTTCAGTGCTTCAGGCTTTTCTAATATTTTGAAATTTGTTATAAGGTTCTGAAATTTATTATAAGGTTTAGTGATCAGTTGATATTGCTGTATCAGAGGTTAGAATGTTCCATAAGCATGGGAAGATTTCCAATGGAAAAGAGGTGTAGAAAACAAAACTGATTTATGTTGAAATTGGATCATAACCTTAAATTGTAATTATCAAACTTATGAAAAATAAGTATTCTTGCATTTTTTAAATTACAAGTGAGCATATGATAGATGCTTGATTTGTTTCATAATGTGATTTTTTAAAAGTTATCCTCTCTTCAAGTCTCAAGGACAGCCTCCTTTTCCCTCTGTGTTTCTAAGGAACTAGCAATGCTGACAGAATCTAGATACCCTAAAGGAAATATAGAAAACACTAAGAATTGTACAAAGAGGGGTAAAACATTTGACTCACTCTGAAATAACCAACAAAAGGAAGCTGTTTCGTGGGAATAATAATAATACTAGTAAAAGCAGTGGCAATCTCATTTGGCTTTTGCTTACTTGTCTAAATTCTATTCATACCTTAGAACCCAACTCAGATATTAACACAGTATCAAAATCTATGCCCGCTACAGAATTTTTGGCTTGCTCTTCCTCCTGCCTGGAACGTTCACCTCCCTGATTCTCACATGGCTGGTCAATTTCAACCTTCAGGTCTCAGCTTAAATATAGTATCTTTAAGGATGCCAGAGATACAGGAGTGCTGGGAAGGGAAGACCAAGGTCCCTTTAAATGATGCAGAAGTGCTGGGTAGAAGAAGAGTGTGGTCCCTGGCTAGGGCTCCACCCCGACCGACCTAGATGAGGACCAGCACTCCTGTCTGCACGCCCAAATGTTGCATTTCCCAAAACCATCCTGGCCCACCACGGCCCCATCCTGTGCTATAAAAACCTGAGACCCTAGCAAGGCAGAGACAGAAACGACTGAACGTGTAGAGGAGTGGATTGACAGAAGACACAGAGGCAGGGGGATGTCAAATGGAGCATATCGGCGTATGAACACACAGGCCGTTGAACCAAGAGAGGAGCACATCAACGAAAGAAGACACAAGCATCTGGATGGCGAGGGAATGTTGAGGGAAGCATGCCAGGAGAAGAGCACACCGACAGGACACACACCGGCACTCTTCACCGGTGGGAGTGGGACGAGGCGGGAGTGGGACGAGGCGGAGTTTGGCTGGGGCAGTGGGAGGAGAGCCCTGGCCATGGAGTGCCCCAACTCCAGGGGAAAACCATCTTCCTTCTCACTCCCCCATCTGCTGAGAGCTACTTCCACCCAATAAAACCTTGCATTCATTCTCCAAGACCACATGTGATCCTATTCTTTCAGTACACCAAGGCGAGAAACCCGGGATACAGAAAGCCCTCTGTCCTTGCAACAAGGAAGAGCGTCTAATTGAGCTGGTTAACACAAGTCTATAAATGGCAAACTAAGAGAGCACCCTCTAACACACGCCCACTGGGGCTTCAGCTGTAAACATTCACACCTAGACACTGCCGTGGGGTGGGAGTCCCACAGCCTGCCTGCCTGTATGCTCCTCTAGAGATCTGAGCAGTGGGGCACTGAAGAAGCAAGCCACACCCACATCGCATGCCCTGCGAGGGGGAACTACTGAACCTTTCCCGTTTCACTAGCATATACAGTATAACCCTCTGGCCTATTGCTCTAACACATTTCCTCAGAGTATTCAACATCATCTGTTAAATACTTGTATTATAATATTTTATCTCTTTATTTCTTTTGCTTTATAAAATAAATTGCTTATCTCTTCTGTAATCCCCTGTATCCCTGGTGCTTCGATCAATGCCTAACATATATTGAATAAATATTAATTGATGAAATAAATGGATAAACACACTCCTTCCTGAGTATGAATATATCTTAACTGTATCACATACCTTTTTTCACATTCTTCCTTGCCTCAACAGTTTGAATATATTTCACCTACGTCACTTATCACTATTGGGATTTATGTAATTTAAAAATCTCCTCTATTAAATTGCAAATTCTTGGCAACTGGATTTTCTTATGTTCATTTGTTAAAATTTGCATGCCTTTAAGACATACCTATACTAACTGCTCAAATATTATTATTTAAATGAATGGATGTAAATTATACTAAGGGCAAGTTTAAGAATTATTATATCCTTTTTACCCAGAAGCTTAAAAACATTTAATTTTCTAAAATTCTATGAGAAAGCATATATATGATTATAGCATTGGCCTGCACAGTGGGTGAACTCTACTGACTCTCACACCCGTGCAACATCATGTAAAACTAAATGTCTGCAACTGAATGATTTCTTTAATTGGATAGGAAATGGACAGAAAGCAAAACTTGCCATGAGAATTAATGAAAAACACATGTGAGTAAATAAAATATAAATATAATTATGAGTGCTGGTCATTTTTTAGCCAAAATACTTATTAAATATACTTTTCCTGTGATCAGAAGGGCCTTCAGAAGAAGGCAGCCTTAAGTCTAGCACACAGACAGATTTTTCGGGGAAGTTTGAAAGTTGAGTTTGAAACCTTAATGGGCATCATCTTTTCTTCATTGCCAGCATAATTCTCTCAGTCTGGGTTCTGGCAGAGAAATAAGACAACTCTCACTGCAACCTGGGGGTTGACATTAATTAAAAACAGAAAATCATAAAGCATCTGTGGTGAGTTTAGATGCCAAATGAGATGGAGCGAGTTTAAGAGTAAACTTCTTACAAAGGTAACTGAATGTCAGAATCTTACATTTTTAAAAAGAAGATAATTAAAATGCTTTTCTTTAGTACATCATATGCAAGCTTTCGTGATACATAATTAGTATCACTAGACTGTCTAATATTCCTGAGAGATATTATAAAGGTATAGAGATATTAGTGCTTATTTTAGGCCCAAAGAAAGTAAACATATGCATTCTCATTTTGCTTCACACAATGTAAGCTAATAGAACAAACACCTATTTGATTTCATATATCCATTGCTTGATTATCTATGTAGCTTGCAAACTGAGATCAGAAATTAAAAGTGCAAACTTATACCTTCAGAGTTTTTAATGCCAATGAACGAAAGGCCTTAAAGCATGAATACTGCTATGGACTGAACGTGTTTTCCCAGAATTTGTTTGTTGAAGCCTAAATCCTCAATGTGATAGTATTTGGCAGTGGAACCTTTGAGAAGTAATTTGGTCATGAGGGCAGGGTCCTCATGAGTGGGTTAGTGCCCTTATATGAAAAAGTAGGAGAATCTCTCCCCCTGTCTGCTATTCAGTTGAAAAGTGGCTGTCTCCAAACCAGGAAAAGTGCTTTCACCAGACATCAGACCTGCCAGCACCTTGATCTTGGACTGTCCAGACTCCAGAACTGTGAGAAATAAATTTGTTGTTTAAGCCACCCACTCTATGATGTTCTGTTATGGCAGCCCAAACTGACTAAGATGGATACCAAATAAATTGGTTTTGTTACAGCTTCACTCTTTATGAGATATAGTCGGTGGGACTTGCTGTCAATGATATTTTCTACCACAACTATCTAATTTTATGAATACTGAATGACTCAAGCAAAGGATGCATAAGCCACCATGCTAAAATTATACTAGTTTATTTCTCATTGGAAAGATGAAATAAGTCTCCCTGTAGACTAAAGCAATATCAAACTCCAAATGAAGAAGGGTATCACCCTATCCACAGACAATCAGCCAGACACTGGCCCAGTGTCACTATCTTCAATCTTCAAAAGAATCATAAAAGGAGATGCTATTATCATTCTCATTTTATGAGTAAAGAAACTGCAGATCAACAAAATTAGACGATTTCCTTGAGATCCTACAACTGGATATTGTTGGCAAGAAGGGAAAGATTTGAGTGGGAGGAACTCCAGGCAAGAGGGTGGCCCTATAAGGTGACAGCCTAGATTTGACTGCGATTAGAGGGCTCCTGAGACTCACACGTTCGGGAAAACAAGGACAGTCATAGGCAACCCAGGAGAGTGGGCACCTTGTGTAGAAACATAGAAACCACAGTGAGGAGGTTAGAATTGATTCTAAGGGAAAAGGTTTACTGCTGAATATGGTGAGCAAAGAATGACATGACTTGAAGCCATCGTATTGTGTCACATCTGGCATACTATTGGCACACTTGGCCCTTCACAACCCTTCTTGAAATGGAATGAAATTTACAAAAAGAAAAGCATAGAGTGAGTTCTTGGGCACTGAGTAGGAAATAACGGAGGTCAGAGAAACCAGACTGGGCCCCAGAAGGGAGAGTAAAACATTTTGAAAAAGAAAATGTTACTTGAGATTTGCAGTTTATTTAAACATTCTCATTAAAACCTTTAAGATAACTGGAGAAACTACTAAAGGGGCAGGTAGTGAATGTTTTTTTGGCCTGAAAAATGGTAACATACATTTTTAGAGATAGATTTATTCAGTAATTGACTGAAAAACAAATTCATTCAGGGAAAAGAACAAAAGGAACCTGACATTGAAAACAATGTAGCAATTAGTGCAAAGAAAATAGATACTGTAATAAAGAAGCAACTAAACTATTTAGTCAACATACATAGTTTTGTAAGAAAGGGGCCTTTGCTGGTTTCTTTTTTCTTTCTATTATTTTTTTGCATAGTCGCTGAGATTTTAAGGGCTTCTTTGCAACTATGCAAATGAAGAAATTCCTGATATGAACTTGTTTCCTACTTCTTCCATTGTCAAAGAACTCCAGCTCAGCTACATTCTGAAGAGCCTCCTCAGATGAGCATCTCTGCCATCTGGGAAATTCTGACTCCTCTGAATTTTTGTGATTCATTTCTCTTCAGTCTTGTAGATTTTAAACTAACAAATCATCATCTACAACAACAGCAAAATGCAACAACAGCAAATACTCCAAAAGTTTTATAAGTTTTCTTTCCTGCAATAGAAAATTATTTTCATAGTTCCGTTTTGATTAAAAACACAAACTGGCTGGGCGTGGTGGCTCACGCCTGTAATCCCAGCACTTTGAGAGGCTGAGGTGGGCGGATCACCAGGTCAGGAGATGGAGACCATCCTAGCTAACACAGTGAAACCCCGTCTCTACTAAAAATACAAAAATAAATTAGCCAGGCATGGTGGGGGGCGCCTGTAGTCCCAGCTGCTCAGGAGGCTGAGGCAGGAGAATGGCGTGAACCCAGGAGGTGGAGCTTGCAGTGAGCTGAAATCACACCACTGCACTCCAGCCTGGGCAACAGAGCGAGACATCATCTCAAAATAAATAAATAAATAAATAAATAAATAAATAAATAAATAAATAAATAAATAATAAATAAATACTGATATATTCAAAGGCTATTTTTTTAATTTTAGGGTTTATGATTTAAATACCATGATTCAAGACAACAGGTAGGTTGAAATACTCTTCACACCATTGTGTTTTTATCAGATATAAACTAGCATTTTATTTGAATCAGCTACAATCAGATGCTTGTGGCTCAGTATCATTTCTCATCCCTCTTAAGAAAAGTTACTTACACTCACAGGAGCCTAAGAGAACCATTTGTCCTATGGAGGCAGATTCTGTATTCCCTTCTGAACATCTGGGTAGCACTGAGTACAATTGAATTCTCACACCTTTTGAATTAATGTGGTTAGGAGCAGGTTGTGGAATAGTCAAACAACTTTCCTGGTCGCTTAGATATTTTAAGCATTTCTGAAATCCAAGTACCATGGGAAAATTTATTCGAAATTTCAGATAATCTATCTGGAACAACAGTGATAAATGCAGTAGCTAGAGGGGTTCTCAGGAAGAGTATCTTTCTAGGGTGTTTTTCATCACACTTCCACATCACAGTACAATTGATAGAATGAAATGATTTAACAATCCGGGTATCTGGAGGAAAACATTTCCAATCCCCTTCTCAATTGCAGAATGAGTCAAAATTGTTAGACAATTCTCTTTAATTTTACTTCAGATATAAATTTCTGTTCAAATACAAGGAAAGTCTCAGGGAAACAAAGCATATGCAAACAGACAAACCTCTCAGTTAATGAAATGCCTCCATAAGGATTGCAATCAATAACAGTATAATCTATGTTCATAAATAAGAGTACAGCCTCAGAAGAGTGTCGGGCAGTGATGAATTATTCAGGAGGCCTGCTTTGCCGTTGTTCAGCTACATCCATGCATAAAGCTTCTCAGTGACAGGCACACCTGGCTTAGCACCCTCTGATTTCAGCCTCCTTTGAATAGCTAAATCTCTTTCTTCCCTCTTGTTCTAAACACAATTTACCCATGAAGCCCTTACCTGAGGGTAAGCTCCAAAGAGAGCCACTGAACTCCAAGAGGAGTAAGTTTCTGCAGGTCATAGACTCACATGCAGATCTATGTTTTGTGGCAGGGAACTGTTGACTGTAGAATGTACCACTCACAGTGTACAGAAGACAGGGCCTAATAAACATTTTAATTTCCAGGGACTGTCAGGCAGAGTTAATGTGAGCAGGGAGAGGGAAATTAGTAGTTAGTAAGGGAGAATAATAGAAAAGGAGACTGTTTCCTCTCACAAAATGACTGTAATCTCTGTCTCTTACTTCTGTAGTCTCCCAACTACAGATATTATAATAGTAGCAATGACACAATTCCTCCAAGAAATATAGAGTTTCAGCCTTCTCCTGACTTACTAAAGTGATAACTGTGATATTCTGTGGGCAATAAATAGTGCTTGGGAATTGGAGAAGGCCAAAACTTATTAGCTAGCCTAAACCACAGTCTAAGCATTTTGTTCAAGTTGGCCTTCCTAAACGACCTTAGAAGTAGAGTTTTTTGCTGTATCTTCTGCGAAGCAATTAAAAAGTCAATGATTTTTAGTGTTATTAATTTTTCATATTCAGGCTAAATTTTCCTTGGCTTTATCGCTTCCATTTATTAATACTTACTGGCCTAAATAGCCATCCTAAATAACATGCATGTACACAAAACTAATATTTGTAGATTATAACATTTGACAAGATCAAAAGATATGTCAATCTCCTTCTTGAATTATAGTTATAGTTCTCCTGATATATAAGTATTTCAAAATACATGTCAACTTTCAAAAAAATCTGACTCTTGGAAAGCGTATCTCTAGAATTTTAGCTTCAAAACTTCACTTGATTAAGGTGGACTGGGTATTTTCTCTCGGGAATTTTAATATAAAATTGTTTTATTAAAGTTCATCTTTTATGCTACATACCAAACACCACAAGCAGTGTGAACTTTCACTTGCAGGAGTCCTAACTCACAGAACAACCATCAAAAGCCTTTCCTATCTGATCACCAGAAGAAATTCTTCACTGAAGGTCAGCAGTTTTTGACCTAGCTCCTGGCCTGCAGGAGTCTGCATCAGAAAAGAAAATTGGCCATACTTCAATGCCCTGTTCTAAAACTCCCGAGTGAGTAGAGAAGGAAGATAAGGTGTCTGAGTCTTTAACATCTTTTTCCACATCAGAGAGAAAGGAAAACAGATCGAGTACCCCCTAGACATTACCATTTCAGTAATAATGTATTCACAAAAAAGATAACTGTTGAATATACAACTGCCTGCACCGCTCTGAACTGAAAGAAATAGCACTTTGGTTTGAAGCACTAAAACAGAAAATATTTCTTAAGTATGTCATTATATTTAGTGGTGAAATTTAGAAAAGTTAACAAGAAAATATGGTGAAAATCATGTATGTACTTTTGCAGCTCTTTATTTGCGATCCGGTTCTTCCACATTTAGATCATGATGTAAAGTAGCAAGAACAATTAATTAACTACCATATATAGATAGTAACACTTTCAAGTTTGGCTTATAAAATCAGACAAGTGGCCAACTCCAGGCTTTCACATATTTGGTTACTGTAGAAACTCCATGTGCATGAATGAGAATCAAAAGGAATCAAATATAAAGAAGCACACACAGATCTCACCCAGCCCCGAAAAATAAAAATGTGTAAGTAAAAGCTATTGTTTCCAATTAAAATTGCACACAAAGCTTTATCACTTAGTGGAGATGAACCAAGCTGCTCTCAGGCATAATATGTATTAAAGAAAGTGTCTATAAACCTGTATCTGAAATAATATACAGGATCTTGAACAGTTATTTGAGAAGATAGATCAGGTGTTTTAACCTCATTTGTCAAACAAAGTTATTAAAATTGTCATATATAAATATATATGCTCTAACTTTACTATCTTAAGTTTGGTTCTCTATCATTATATTCTAACTACTTAAAATTTCTGAGCGCATTTGCTGTAACAAGGTCACATAAAAACATTAAACTCTGTAACTTCAAATCATTTTAACATCTCATTTTATCTTGTGGGAAGGCATTCAGACAGTAATTACAATTTCTGGTTTTAGTTAATTCATATGCCAGAGCAGACCATGAGAAAAGTTTGTTTTTAATCCCAGAATTTGCTGCATCAAGTAACTGAATTTAAACACTGTGTAATGTTTGCAAAGATATGCAATCACTTGTAACTTACATTGACGCTTCTAAAATGTACAGTTCTTTAAGGAATAATCAGTGACTCAAATGGTTAATTTTTTTCTTATACATGATCAGGAAAACTAACTGTCAATAAATGTAATCCAGATTGTTTATTAGTGATCTGAAACCAAGCCATTACAATAGAAAGAGTATAATGACGCCTATAAGAATTTTAAAGTAAAAGATAAAGGGGGTATCTTAAGTTTATGAAGGGAATACATGACATGAGTTTCCCTTTATTTTATTGTAAAAATTAATTAGTTAAAAGTTTAAAGGATTTAGTTCTTAAAAAATTACCAATCTACTCTAACATAATCATGTTTTGACATCTTCTAGTTATTACTAAATGAACGTGCACCTGTACATAATGCAATTATAATGCATCTTCAAGTTTTCTGTTGTTCTAATTTTATCCACAAACATTTTTATTTTCAGCTTTTCTTCCTTCTTAAAATAAAACAGATACATATTTCAGTTAAATATTTGAAAATATATATTATATCTAGTATAGGAAAATTCAAAAATTAGCAGAAGTATTAAGAAGAATATGCCGGACACGGTGACCCATTTCTGTAATACCAGCACTTTGGGAGGATGAGGCAGATGGATCACGAGGTCAGGAGTTCAAGACTAGCCTGGCCAAGATGGTGAAACCCTGTTTCTAATAAAAATACAAAAATTAGCCGAGTGTGGTGGCAGGCGCCTATAATCCCAGCTGCTTGGGAAGCTGAAGCAGAGAATTGCTTGAACCGGGAAGGCAGAGGTCGCAGTGAGCTGACATCGCGCCACTGCACTCCAGCCTGGGTGACAAAGCAAGACTCCACCACCAGAAAAAATTAAAAAATAAAAATAAATAAAAAAAGAGACTAACATTCGACTCCGGCCTTGTGATGTGCTGTCGCAAACTCCCTACCCTTCCAGGTGCCTGCACTCTGCTCAGGTCACCTTTCCATTGTTAGATGGATAGAGCCGGTTTTCACCTCAGGCCTTTGAGTAGATTACTCTTCACAGGTTTGTTTTGGTGACATTATCCTGATTTTGGTTTATTTATTAGCTCCTCAGATCTTTCCTAACCATCTTCATATACAGGAACTTCTGCATCCCTCCTCTTGCCCCTGCCCAATCACTTTGTATGTCATTATTCTGTTTGTGTTTCTATAGCACTAGTCCTACAGAAATGATTTTCCACATTAATTCATTTACCTGTTGATTATATACCTCCATGAAAGCCCCAGTAGGGGAGAGAACTTAGCCATCTTATTGACCAGAGAAAAGTGTAGGTACTTGATAAAGTGTGTTTAAAACAATATATAAAGGATTAAATTAATTAAAAATTTAAAATTCCATCTATTTCTACCATTAAGAAATTAAAACTGCTAATTTCTTTGATATTATTTACTTCTTTTGCTTTACTTTTTTATTAGTGAATTGTGCTGATGAATAAAAAGTTTGAGCTAAATCCTAAATTACAATGTGTTTCTACATTAAACATACATGATTACTTGTACAAAATGAGATCATACTATAATTGTTGTTTGTTATCTGATTTTAAACATTTATCCATATATTAATAAAAAATTCAGCATGTCATTTAATTTTAAACTGAATTTGATGGTTGCAGAGTATATCATGCATTTTAACAATAATAATAGTGAATATTTCATGGGTACAAACTGTACTATGTTCTGTGATTAAAATATTCCAATACTTACCTCATTTATATTCCCACTAACTCTGATATTGCTCCAATTTATCAGTGGTCAAGACTGTCCTGGGCTTACATGGCAGAAATTAGATTGAACCCATAACAAAGAGAACACTTTAATTCTATCTATTATCTATCTATCTATCTATCCCCTCCAGGAAAAAAAAAAAGTTATTCTAATTTATATTGCTAGCAGCTCTTTATGAGAATATCTGGTTTTGGAACCTAAGTCAATTTTAAACACATTATCTTTTTAAAAAATGTTTGACCACTGTATAGGCATTAATATTAATTATCTTATTTTTAAAATACACGTTTATTTCCTTGTGAATTTGAAAAAGATTTTAAGATGCACGGTCATTTGCATTTTTCCATTAGTGTAACAAATCTTATTTGAATGACTAGTTTGTTGATGTATGATTACTTCTTAACAGCCTCTCATGCTCTGTAAATTGGAAACTACGTAACTACCCATTTTACAGACTTAGATGTCTCTCTATTACAAGTAATGAGTTAACCACATTCAAAACAACATGACTAATTAGGCTTTCTAAATCATTTTTTCTCTTGAGTTAAAAATGCCACGGTGTGGAGCCAATTTGCCTGAATAGTTAGGATCATGCTTTGCAATGGATTCCTTTGAATTTTCCTATCAGCATGGCCTCTGCTGAACACTCCATATAAAATAACTTTCACATCCACTATAACTCCCTGGCTTCTTATCCTGTTTTATTCTCCTTTGATACAATTATGAACACTTAGATACAATATATTGTTACTTGTCTTTCTTTTCAATTAGATATGGATAAGCGACATGAAGGAAGTCTTTACTTTGCATATTGCTATTTTTCTCAACCTCTAATGGGGTGTGTAACCTAGGGCAGGCATCTAATAGATAACTATGAAGAAAATGAATTCATAAAATCCTTTTGATTGGAAGCCTGATTTCACTACCTGATACAACCTTGAACAAGTCACTTAACCTCTTTAAATATTCAGTTTCAGATTAAACAATATGAGGATATTTGAGAATGGACCTTAACTATGACATTTTAATGAGCTTTTATAAATTACATGGTTAGTTTCAATTTGGTAACTGTTTCAATTTGGTGACACAACATAATTAATATTTTCTGTCAAATGAAAGTGTTATTTTACTATACTCATACATAAGGCTTGATAAGCAAAATTTTTGAGTTTTTGATTGTTTTGTTGCACCTTTTTTATTCTGTGCTATATTATTACAGTGGTGATAAGAGAAATAAACTTCTTTCTATAGCAAAACGTATAATATTGTAATAAAATGGCTACCATGAGTGTGTGGCTACCATGGCTACAGGCACTGTACCTACATTTGTCTGGCTAAAAGACCATCGCTTATTTATCATTTTTTTTTTTTTTTATTGTGTGGAAATATTTTTTTCATTGGTAAACTAACTGTGGAAAGGGAATTTGCATGACATTAATAGTCACCTCAGTTTAGAATGAACACTAAAAAGCAAGTGTTCTTTACACTGTGCCATTAGTAATTACATAATTTAGATCCAACTTTTTGTCCTACAACAATAACCTTCCTTGTTATATCTTACAATCGTATATTTATAAGAATTATGATTTTTTAAGTCATTGATCCAACTTAAGTATTAAATATTCATGCTACATTTTTGATTTTTTAAAAGGCTATGTATGTGTTTAGTGAAATGGTTAAGAGCATGATGAAATGGTTAAGCACATGATGAAGTGGTTAAGAGCAGACAGAATATGAGGTCAGGCTATATAGGCTTTCATCTGCATCTGCTACTTACTAATTGCATGCCTCTCAGCAAATTACTTAAGTTCTTTGGGGTTCTGTTTCCCCTAATTTAAAATGAGGAGGATAATAATGATATCTATTTCACAGTATGATTGTGCAGACTCAAGACACTAATATAAAAATCTATAAGGATAGTCTCTGACTTTGTTAAGGACTGTATAACTCTCTAATACATAAATTCAAATTACTCTTTTATTAGGAGAAAAGTTTGATGAAGCCACTTTTCATCAAACTTTTCCTTAACCATAGAAAGGCTTTTGATGTAGCCTTTTAACTCATTTGCTTTTAAGTCAGTATCTTCTTCTTTACAGAGTTGACTTTCCCTTGTGGCAGGAAAATCAACATTTTGAGTCACTTGCTTTAAATAATGGACTGAGGCCTACTGTCAGCATCTATGCAGTTTGAATTTACTTTCATTAGCCCTTTAAACATGCTGAAGTTCTAAACTCCATTTTATCTAAATATCCTGTTTTTCCTTTTTATTTGTAATTCTACCTTTGTTGTAATTATTGTCGTGTGATCAAATTTAAAACAGATCAGCTGTCTGGAGTTATACTCATAACCCAATGTGTTAGCAATAGCATTAAGACTAATGCATACAGTGATTTAGAGTTATCTGCAATAATCAGAAACCATGTTTCCCTATATACCTCAGGAACAAGCGAAAAGGAAACAGAACTGTTTCCAGGAGCTTGAGGACACACACCCACTATTTCATAAAGAAACAAATGATTTGCTTTATAGCAGTAGATAGCAAAAGCTCATATTAAAAATGACAAACACAATCCTGGGAGAGAAGAAAACATACTGATAAAGGTAACCACTTTGTAGACAACTTCTCCAGAAAATCACTTGTTATCCAAAAGCAAGGGAAAATCCATATTCACATTTATGTCAAGTTGTGACAAAACCTTTATTTTTGCACCCTTCTTCTAATGTAAGATATCTGATTTTAAAAATGATTTCAATATATAATCCCTCTGCTAAGCCTCAGCACCATATCACCATCTTATATTGCTGTAGTTCAGGAACATTGATTCTGAAGGCTGATACAGAATGTTCATAACCATGGGAAAATAAACAAGGAAGAAGAAATATGGAGAGTGAAACAGTTCTATATTAGGAGTACTACCAAGAATATCAGTGACCTTAAAAAGTGGTAAGAAAAGTCAAGCCATGCACAGCGGCTCACACTTGTAATCCCAACATTCTCAAAGGTTGAGGTGCAGAATTCCTTGAGCCCAGGAGTTCAACGCCAGCCTGGGCAACATGATGAGACCCCATTTCTAAAATTTGTTAAAAAAAATTTAGCCAGGCATGGTGGTGCACTCTTGAAATCCCAGCTACTCGGGAGGCTGAGGCACAAGAATCACTTGAACCTGGGAGGTGGAGGTTGCCGTGAGCTGAGATCACACCACTGCACTCCAACCTGGGTGACAGAGCAAGACTCTGTCTCAAAAACAAAAACAAACAAACAAAAAAGTGAGAACCATGGAGAGAATTTAAAAGTTGCATGGAATCATAACTCATGGAAAAATATGGTCATCCTATCCCTGGAGCTGTCAAAGGGTGATGTCATAAAGTTTGGCAACTCCTGGCCGAAAGAACCTCTCTCCTAGATGAACATAGCATACCAAAATCCATTTACCATGGGCTGGTGCCGTATTCTTATTGAGAGATTTCTGTCATTTTAATTTTATTTTTCCAAGTACATTTTCCCACAGGGAATAATTTTTCTTATTAATTATATGCACTCTAAACCAAACAACATTTAAAAGAAAAAGCTGAAAATAGGGTATCTATAGTAAGTAAAAGCAATCATAAATATATATGAGTTGGGGTAGAATTTTAAAATTAGGGTAACAGTTGACTTTTCCAGTTGAGGGTAGCATTGGAGGTCTAACCTCATTAACAGCAGATGTTTTTGGAGGACTAGATTGTCATCAATCATTAACCCTCACTCTCTGGGAGGATCACATTCACTCAATATTGCTGCAAGTTGGTATACTTCTTCCATATGTATCAGAATTAAAATTGGAAGCCTTGAACCAAGCCATTGAGCTATCTATGATTTTGTTAAAACTCTTGAGAACTAGACTCAGGCAAAATTGTGACTGTAGACATTTATCTCTGGTTATGTTATACTTTTATTTTGATTATGCATTTCTATCAACACCTTTAATGGTGCAGTACATATCAACTCCAAATTTAAGAAATCATCCCCCAGGATTTGAATTCTGCCTCAGTGACTTACCGGTTCTGTGACCTTGGATACCTATTTGAGACTATTGAGCCTGAGTTTCCTCTCCTATAAAGTAGTGATTATGATACTTTCCTACAAAGTGGGAAACCGTAGCAGTAAAGGAAATGACCTATGTCAAGTTCCTAACAGCACAGCAAGCACTCTGTAAGCCCTCAATAAATGAGAGCAGTGTCATTTATTTCCCTAAAGGGCCTTACCACTAGAGGTATCTGCCTTACATTGCCTGCTCTTAAAGATGTGAAACTATTCAAAAAATTAAGAGAGCACAATATAATGGAGCTGTACAGTCACAATTTAAGACCACCACTTACTAGTTTTATCACATTGGATGAAACTTTTGAATCTTATGCAGTCTAAACCCATGAATGTATGTTAATCTCTGACCAAAAGCTCAGTAAACATCAGCTTCTTTTCCAATTGCTGTCATGGTACTATTTCAGGCACCCTTACTGTCCTTCAAATCTCAAGTATATGTTAACTGTATCTAGCATGATTATTCTCACGGCATCCCCTGGGAGACAGTAGAACGTTGGAAGGCACACTTTTCTGCTAAGCCAAGACAGAGCCCTGGCATCATTCTAAACATACGTCTCCAGGTAGCACATACTAATAAGAGTTTCAGAAAACTTGTAATGTCTATACCCTTCCTATAAAAAGATAAGCAAACTTAAATGACTTCAGTGTACAGGCAGTTGAAGTATATAATTAAAACTAAACGGGGAGTAAGACAAAGAATGGTAACAGAGAGTTGGCTTCAAATAATGAGATGACAGGAAGCTGTGGGAATGATTCAAATTTGAGGGAGCCTGAGAATTAAAGTGATAACAGGGGCTCAACTTCAGAGGGCTTGTGTGGCCATTCAAGAATGGATGGTGTTGGCTGGGTGAGGTGGCTCACGCCTGTAATCCCAGCACATTGGGAGACCGAGGTGGGCGGATCATCTGAAGTCAGGAGTTCGAAACCAGCCTGGCCAAAAAGGGGGAAACCCCATCTCTGTTAAAAATACACAAATTAGCTGGGCGTGGTGGTACGCGCCTGTAATCCCAGCTACTCGAGAGACTGAGACAGGAGAATTGCTTGAGCCCGGGAGGTGGAGGTTGCAGTGAGCCGCAATCGTGCCACTGCACTCTAGCCTGGGTAACAGAGGGAGACTCCACCTCAAAAAAAAAAAAAAAAAAAAAAAAAGATGGTATTGGCAATTTATCCAAACATTCAAGAGAAGTTAACATTTTTTTAAATTCTTAAATATTGCAGTACTAATTAAAACAATGCAGAAACACAACTTTGCAACCCCAAACAGCTAAAGTCTAGAAACCAGGGAGTCATGCAACTGTCTGGAACTCTATTTCTTACCGCTCCAGAAACTCAAAATAACAATTAAAAAAAAAAAAAAAAAAAAAAAAAAAAAAAAAAAAAAAAAAAAAAAAACTTTGTTTAAGCATAAATCAAAGGCAGGTAAATTTAGACAATCTTCATTACCTTACAGAAATAAACAACAACAAAAATAAAGCAAGAGGAGGGAGGATTGAAGGTTATCCACATTAGGATATTTTTCCCTGTGGTAATCTTGAATAAATAGAATTTGACATTTGTTACGTCAAGTAACTGGAAGTCGGAGAAGACAGTGGGGAACTCTATCATCTCACCTGAGAGGTAAAGGTATTGAATCCTCCTTCCTGTGAGGAGTATTAAATCAGAAAATGTAGGGGTGAATAACTTAGCCCCTTGAAAGACATATCTTTTAAGATCAGCAAATTATATATATTTTTTTCCAACTACAACCCTGATTCACAATATAGGAACTTGTGGCTCATCTGTCAGTACTTAGCTCCATTTTCCCCTCTGTGGCCTCACTGCAGGAGTTTCACAAGATGGAAAATTCACTTAGGCTACCTGCTCTAGATAAAAGTCTGGAATGGTGAACTCAAATCCCAAGAGCCTCTGGTACACACTTCAGTTCGACAGAGAAAAATTTTAACTGCACTTGAAAGAAAATGACCCTGGAAAATAGGTTAGCAAGGCAGCAGGAAGTGTGTGCCTCAACATGTTTTGAATTTTGAATTCGAAGTATTCTTTACAGGCAGAAAATGCTGTTTTATGCCTCCAGCTAAAAGACAAAAATAAAACAGAATTCCCCCACCCTCTTATCAAACTGTAAACCTCCCTCAAGAGATTTGATCTATAGAGTTGCACGCATGAATTATTTGTGTTTTAAAAAGATCATTTTTCACAAAATCAAAAGCTAACTCTTTTCAACAACTTAGGGACAGGTTTTGCTTCTCAAATGAAAGTATCCAAGAAAAGGGGTCAAAAAACATACCAATCCATATGATATTAAAGTTTATAATTAATCTACTCATATTATTATTTCATTTTCTAGAAGTAATAAAAATTTTAAAGCATCTTTACTTTTTCATAGACAATATGGTTGGCATGATAAAACATTGATTGAATTAACAAGATTATTTGTGGGGAAATTAAAAATCCTTCTTAAGTACTCCTACATTCCACATATACATACAATGTGTCCTTAGTATTTCTGTTTAAAATACTAATTTTGAAATATATTACATACAGCAGATAGGCAGATGATTGATGGATAGATAGATAGATAGATAGATAGATAGTTAGATAGATAGATATAGAGGAAGGGAGGGAAGAAAAATTTATTGCTTATTAAAATGCTTCTGTTTACAGAAAGCTCAGCTAAGAAGTCTGTGCTGCTTTTATTACAGATTATAAACAGTGTTGATTATAAACACTGTTTATAGAAAATTTATCTGTTCATTGAACTGAGAGCTAAATCTGCTTTCATCAGGTAAACACGAGTGAGGTGAGATAAGATTATGTGTGGGAGCTCCCATAGCATTAAACACAAGGCTGATATATCTATCCCAGTTTCTTAAATTCTTCTTAAACTAGCTTTCAATTTACTTATTTTGTTTTAATGTCAAATTGACATTTGATGAGTCATTGTAAATTTATTAAGAACCAAAGTCTCTTTTGTGTCAGGAAAAAAGACTTTGATCTAAACAATGCTAAATGTTCTTTCATAAAGTGTCATTTCTTTATCAAATTGAAAGGTTGCAGATAAATTTGCTTTTGAGCACTTTTGCATTATATATCTAGATATAGACAGAAGCAAACTTTCTTTGTTAAATTAAATTCAATATGTCTTTAAATCTCACCACTTTGGGAGGCTGAGGCTGGAGGATTGCTTGAGCCCAGAGTTTGAGATTGGGCCATGTTGTGAGACCTCATCCTTCTGAAAAAAAAAAAAAAAAAAAAAATAGCCCAGAGTGATGGTGCAAGCCTGTAGTCCCAGCTACTTGGGAGGCTGAGATGGGAGGATTGCTTGAGCCTGGAAGGTTGAGCATGCAGTGAATCCTAATCATGCCACCACACTCCAGCCTGGGTGACAGAAAGAGATCCTGTCTCTAAAAAATGAAAAAAAAAAAGGACCCTCCAAGCTCTGGACAATATGTGTTTATTCCTATGATATTCTTCAGAGAAAGTAGCTTTCTAGTGACAAAAAGTAGTTACTGTCATAGGAAAGTAATTTTTGTAATCCCAGAAATAAAGGAATCTCAGTTGGTTTCTACCCATCACAATCTAAAAATTATAACAAATAAAGCATCTTATGTGAAAGTAATTATAAACTTCTTCCTCAACTAATCTTCTCTCATATAAACCACCTTAGCTACCTACACAAACACTATATGCAGGGCCTGGAACAAACAGGGGCTATACAATGGCAAAAAGTTCAAATAAACAGCAGTATACCCATGTATACATACAGGGATGTTTGTGTTGGGTGAGATCTGGCTTCTTATTTCCTCACCTATTTCCACCTCACACTTGCTCACTGTACTACTCATACATTAATCCTTCCCATTCAGGATTTGGAGAGCATCTTAGATGAATGAAAAAGACTTCATAAATACATTTTCTCTTAGGATGAGAAAGAGAATGAAAACTAAATCATGGTTCAAATCAGTTACAGATAGAATATACTTATTTCTTTTTTTTTTTTTTGCGATCTTTTTTTTTTTTATTATTATACTTTAAGTTCTAGGGTACATATGCATAACGTGCAGGTTTGTTACATATATATATATGTGCCATGTTGGTGTGCTGCACCCATCAACTCGTCAGCACCCATCAATTCATCATTTATATCAGGTATAACTCCCCAGTGCAATCCCTCCCCCTCCCCCCTCCCCATGATAGGCCCCAGTGTGTGATGATCCCCTTCCCGAGTCCAAGTGAACTCATTGTTCAGTTCCCACCTATGAGTGAGAACATGCAGTGTTTGGTTTTCTCTTCTTGTGATAGTTTGCTAAGAATGATGGTTTCCAGCTGCATCCATGTCCCTACAAAGGACGCAAACTCATCCTTTTTTATGGTTGCATAGTATTCCATGGTGTATATGTGCCACATTTACCATAAAAACCCTAGAAGAAAATCTAGGTAGTACCATTCAGGACCTAGGCATGGGCAAGGACTTCATGTCTAAAACACCAAAAGCAACGGCAGCAACAGCCAAAATTGACAAATGGGATCTAATTAAACTAAAGAGCTTCTGCACAGCAAAAGAAACTACCATCAGAGTAAACAGGCAACCTACAGAATGGGAGAAAATGTTTGCAATCTTACCATCAGAGTAAACAGGCAACCTACAGAATGGGAGAAAATTTTTGCAATCTACTCATCTGACAAAGGGCTCATTTCCAGAATCTACAAAGAACTCAAACAAACATACAAGAAAAAAACAAACAACCCCATGAAAAAGTGGGGAAAGGATATGAACAGACATTTCTCAAAAGAAGACATTCACACAGCCAACAGACACATGAAAAAATGCTCATCATCACTCGCCATCAGAGAAATGCAAATCAAAACCACAAAGAGATACCATCTCACACCAGTTAGAATGGCAATCATTAAAAAAATCGGGAAACAACAGGTGTTGGAGAGGATGTGGAGAAATAGGAACACTTTTACACTGTTGGTGGGATTGTAAACTAGTTCAACCATTATGGAAAACAGTATGGCAATTCCTCAAGGATCTAGAACTAGATGTACCATATGACCCAGCCATCCCACTACTGGGTATATACCCAAAGGATTATAAATTATTCTACTACAAAGACACATGCACACGTATGTTTATTGCGGCACTATTCACAATAGCAAAGACTTGGAATCAACCCAAATGTCCATCAGTGACAGAATATACTTATTTCTATAATTGTCTAAACTCACCTAAAACTCATACCTCCAATTCTATCTCCCTTAACTATTTCTAAAGAGAATTATGATCTACTTACTTGTATAAAATGCAGCACTCTTTAGATTTTAGAGATGCACAAAAATTCAGACATAGAGAATGTGTCTAATGTTCAAATAACAGATACAGACTGTTGTAACAACACAATCCAAGTAAAACATTTTTTTCAAAAGAAACTGGTCTGTTCATTCACAGCAAGAAGATGTTTCCAGCTGATGTGTTTGATTGAACTAGCTGATAAGTTTTATTACTCTCATGTAGACAATGAAACAAATGCCTAATGGGGAAAATTGCATTGAGTCTAACTTGGAAGCAAAGTTGGCCTCTGGCTAGTGAATGTGTCCAACTGGGAAAACTAGTTTCAAGGCCTAAAATGTAAAGCAAGAAAGAAAGACAGAAGATGGATATTTCATTAAGATAGATGAACTCAAAAAGAGCGGTGATGCAGAGAAAGTTAATAAGGGAAGTAGAGAATAAGTGGTGTTGCAATTATTACCAGCATAAAGCAAATTGCTCAGGGTCCCATAAATCTTTTCAGGTTCAATCCCCCATTCTTAACCGGATGATCTGCCTGGATCTGTGCACATGCATTTTACCCCACTCTCTTCATTTATTTCCTCTTGAACTAAAAGATTCTTTCCATTCAATGCTAAGGTTTCTGGCTAAAATCACTCTACTACAAAAACACGTATTAAAGCACCCTTTGAATAGTTTTCAAAAATAAAAACAAACAAACAAAAAAAACAGTCTCCATTAGGACAAAGAAACATATTTAGAAATGCTTCAACTAATGTCCTACATAGCTTCACTTTTCCTGTAGTACTAATATTTTTAGACAAAGTGAAAATGAATATATATTATCTATAATAGAACATCAAGTAAGAATGCATTATCTCCTCCCTTTTATATGATTGTACTCATCCTAGTACCCATCTGGCTCTTTTATGGGACTTTTTTTTTTTTTTCCACAGACATACGCATTCTCTTTTTTAAGTCATGTGAGGATACTTTTATCAACCCTCACTTACTTTCATTTATCTAATGTAATAAAGGTAATATGCCTGCGATCTTATTACAAAATAATTAAGAATATATGCTATAGGGATTTGCTGTTGGGTAAGAAAGACAGTACAACAGTTATATTGCCTTTGGTACTAAATGTGTGATCTCCCTTAGTCATAATTTCTTCTTTTCAAACAATGGAAGCAATAAGCATTGCTACATTGACTGTTATGAAAATTAAAGTATCTATTTACTGTGAATAAGGAACACTGGGTGCAGCCCATGGTAAGTATTCAATACAATACCTTAATTATTTCTATGACTACTTAGAAATAATACAAGATTTCTAATATTGATCTACCACTTTCAGGATTTGGATTCACTTTAGTAAAAATTAAATTGAAAATACCTATCACTTCTTGTTATTAAATAATTCACATTTTCTTTCTTTAAATAAAACCCCCTGCCACCTGTCATTCCTCCAAGCTTCCATATCTTCTCCACACTTTCAGAATTGAATTTCTTGAAAAAACTCTTTGTTCCTTCTCCATTTCTTTCACCCCAACTTTCTGTTCAATTGGCTGTATGCCAGTTGGATTTTGCCACTTTGCTGAAATTTATCTCACAAGAGTCTCTTTACCCAAACGAGTTAATTTTTCAGCCTTCACTTTACCTGTATCTTGACAGTTTTTGACACTTTGACCCTCTTTCCTTTCTCTTTGATAACACTGTCTCTCCATTTCACTCCCCACCCCATTCCGCTGTCCATCTCTGAAAATACAACCTTACAATCTTACTTCTGTGCATAATCCTTGAATATTGGTGTTGATTCTCCTCTGTTGGTGTCTCTCTCCATTGTCCTCTCATAATCTCTTGCAGGCAAGCATTCAAATACTGTTCATCACCAGTTACCACTGATGGTCCTGAAATCTCTGTTTTCAGACAGTAAAACATACTACTTTGCTATAACACTGGACCTTTCAACTTGGATATATGCCAGTTGCTTCAATCTCAACATGTCCCAAATTGAGCCCACTGCATATAATAATCGTTCAATAAACATTTGAAGGCTGATGATTACACAATTTTTTTCAAAATGTCCAAAATTGAACCCATGATTTCTAACCTCCATTCCTAAAATCAATCTTCTGCATATGTTGTCCTGCCCAATAAGGGAAAGCAATACCTGCCCAATTGCCCAAGCCTGGCATGGAAAGCATCTTTGAAACATCTATCTCACTCTAACACAATATACAGACAGGAACTAAATGCTATTGACTTTATCTCTCAAGGTTGTCCTTTTTTCTCTGCCTCACTTAGTGCAGATGATATTATGTCTTGAATTCTTACTGCTCTCATCTCCTACCTTACCTATCTGTATACCAAGAGAGATCTAGCTAAGATCACTAAGATGGGGGAAAAGATACTATGAAAGTTAAAGGTCAAACCAAAATACGTTAGAATTCCATTTTCACCCTTCAGTTGTAGGATCTTTGGCAAATCACTTACTTCTTTATGTCTCACGTCTTTCAACTATAAAATGAAGGTCAATAATATATTGGAAAAAATAAATGAGATACTAAGCACACAATAACTGTTTATTCTAACATTCAAAAACTATTTCTTATTATTGTGATTTCTGCATTTGATTATGTCAACTGTTTACAATAATAATGTTGATGTGTTCCCACTGCAACTTAGAAAAATGTCTACATTTTCTTAACTTATAATTTACCTCTTTGTAACTTCAGCCTTGAGTACTGTGTTCTTTTTTGTCTGTGTATGTAGTAGCAGCCACATCCAATGTTTTAAATTCCTCTTAAGTGCCACTCTCATTCACCCCAGATCTCTTCATATGCTGTTGTATTTTCCTGAATCACCTTTCCCCTTTTCTTTGTCATTTAAGTTCTACTGGATTTAGAAATTTTAGATCTCGTCTTAAACATGTTAAGGCTAGGTAATAACATTTGCTGTATGAGGATTTAGTGCCAAACACCGAGCAAAGATTTACAGAAATAATTTTATTTTTAAATTCCTCAAAACCACCTCATCTGGGAGAAAGACTTTCCTGAGCTCAAACAGAGTGACAAATCAATACGCTGGCTGTAAAACTCTTGATACCCTATACTTACCAAAAATAAAACAATGCAAAAACTTGCTTAATTTTCCTTCCAGTTCTACTATAAAGTCCACGAGGACGAAAAAGTTAAATCCATTTATGCTTATATCCCCCAATTAAACACAGTTGTGGAACATAATAATTGCTCAATCAACATTTGAAGAGTGTGGCTACAGAGTTGATTATATTACTATGTCCCAGGCACTGTGTTAAGTTGGCATTTTTTTAGCCATTCGGAGTTAGATAGTAAAATTTCTGGGTTACAGAGGTAGAAACTAAGGTTTAGAGAGGTCACCTAGTTGTTGTTCAATGCCCATAGTAGTTGTCAGAGCCAGTGTTCATTTTCAGACTTGTTAGACCCAAAGTTCCATGTAGAAATTGTATTCTTTTTAATTTCAACATCTGCACAACTAATCCTTGTGATGGGATCATTCAGGCTTAAGTAGTTAAAGGTGCTTGTCACAGAGTCAGTGGCTGTGACTGATCTATAGCAATGTCTTCACAGGCCATCAGCCAATTCATATTCTGTACACAATTGCTCAACGACTATGAAGTGCATTGTTAGAGTAACTAGCTTATAGGTCAAATCAAGACGACAGGGACTATATCCTAGCAAACCAGGTTAAGCAAAAACAGATTTCTAGTGTTAACCACTTTTTATTTAATTTATAATAATTGCTGGCATTAAATCTAGTTTTTATGCCTGTCATGCTCTATTAGAATCAAAGCTAGCAATAAGGGAAGCCTTCATAAGGTCATCATTTATGAAGTAAATATTGTACAGATTATCTGTAAACAAGGGTTGTTATTTTGGAGAGAAATTATTTAAAAAATCACCTAGGCTACCCATTTTTCTGTTCAGTTTCTTGGGTGTGTTAGCATTATTTCTCTTGGGAATTTCATCTTTAAAACTATTTCAAAGTCAAGGTTAAGGGTAAGGGAAAAGAGAAGTAGAATAGAAAGGCAAATATTGATTGAAATACAGACACAAAACTATAGTTGACTAAGAAATCTCTGATCTGTATTTCAGGTACCCAAGGTAACTCCAAACTAAAGTTTATGCACTTTTGCATATATTTGTAGTCAATTCTTCATCTAGATTAGAACTTTTAAATCACTATATGACCAGTAGAAATTGTCTCTTATAATTTTTTTCTACAAAATTTGATTGCCTTGAAAGGTGGATAAAAAAACTAACAACTGCTTTTATTTAAGTGTGATATACTGAGATGGTTTTCAACAATCTGTAATATTTCCTAGAAGATCAGTTTTATCTCCTTAGTTATGGATACTTTCGGCTTTATTGTGTCTAATGGAAAATGAAAGAATGGAGTGGCTGCAGAGCTCGAAGCCTACAAGTTTTAACTCACAAGTGGAATCTGTAGGGTATGTCGCTAGTGCCAATTTTAAGGAATTTTTTTTATAGTTACACCAAGTATTATGAGTCAAAGCTTTTATTATCTCCAGATCTGCCAGTGAAGCTCACTGTTGGGCTCCTGTATGGCTCACTGAAAGACATGGTTCTGCTGTTGTTATAGGATGCCTCCCACTCCAGGAGTCACTTGTATTAAATCAAACCATCACATTATTTATGTCTTCAAGCTCCCTAATTCACTTTTTGTTATTGATTTTTGGATTTTGCTTTTGACCTATAAGACTCTGCATGGCCTATGTCCATTTAAAATGACTATTCAAAATTCCCTGGTTGGTCTTCATGAGCAGAGCCAACTTTGTGAGCTGCTCCTAAGTCTTGTGTCATTGTGATTACCCCTTAGGCTTTTCTACCTATTGCTCCTTCTACCTTCAGAATTAATAGATTGGGAAGATTAGGTCAATTGGCATTTCTGAGGCAAGTCTGAATTAATTTTCTTTGGCTTGTCTTGTTGAATTTCACACTCCCTGAACATTTCTCACTGATAAGCAGATTATGATGCTGGCTCATGTACAGGGATAGCAACTCCAAATGTATTTACAGAGTCATATTGTTACCTTTTAGCACTATCAACTGCAATAAGCATTATCGTTTATAAAGTTAAAGCTCTTCATTTTAAATCTGTGTCAAGAGGCTAATATAACTGTGATTTTAATTACTAAAAATCAATTTCAAATTAATGTGAAATTTAACAGTGGGAGATATGTAGGAACCCAGAGACAATCAGCTTGGCCTTTACCTTAGGTGCGGTCCTCTATAAAAGACATTAACATAATGCTGGTTTTCTAGATCAGTGACTTTCAAACTAGTGTCTATGAAAAGCTTAAGTCAAAAGAGGAGTTCCTGGGGATTTATTATTAAAATTTAAGTCATGGTAAATCAAACTTGCATATAGTGCAAATAATTTTTTCAACTTTCTACTTAAAGCAGCTGCATAGGGAGAATAATCATAAGAAGCTACTGGTTTTAGTGTTTAGGAAATCATTGGTGTCATTAAGCAGAGCGATTTCATAAGCTGTACAGGAAATTCATTCCTCAGGAGGTTTAGGAGAGAAAGGAGAGAGGAATGGGTAGAAAAATCACATAGACCATTTTCAAAATATGTTTGTGAAATGAATATCAAGACAACTAGAAAGTATGGAAGGTTACATTATTTTCTAACTTGCTAAGATGGTATGGTATAATAATGCTTTGTAGGTACAGTGTAATGGAGGTAGTATAAAGTTCTGTGCACATATCCTAAACAGGGAGAGAATTACAGTGGATGCCAGCTCTATAAGTGGATATGAAATCAAAGCAAAGTGAGTGAATCTTGGAAAGAAGGAGGCACAATGTAATAGAGCTGTTTATTTAAAAATTACCAAAGGGACACAAAAGTGACTAAAAATTAGGTCATAAAAAAACCCCACTACAAAATAAGTTGTTTCTATGCTCATTCTTCTCAAGATACAAGCAGTACCTATCTTCCAATGGTTTATTCTCTGTCTTCTAACACCCTCGTGCCTCCTCAGCAGCATTTAAATAGCAAATCACCTTCTTTTCATCAACATTTTCTTCACTTACTTTCTAGGACACTAGAGTCCCCCCAGTTTGGCCTTCACCTGATTGACCAGTCCTTTGTGTACTTCGGTGGTTCCTCTCCTCCTGCCTGTGAATGTGGGTATGGCTCATGGCTCTGCCCCTGGATCTCTTCTTTCACTTGCTACCAACATCAGTTTCATTTTTCAGGGCATTTAAACAACAACACAGTGATGGCTCTCAAACATGTATCTCCTGATACAAACTCCTTCTCAGGACTCATAAATTAAACTACCTTCACAAGATTTCTATTTAGGTGTCTAGTAGGCATTTTAATCATCCTACCTAAAACATGGCTGTCAGTTTTTCACCTGATTATATTCCAGACCTAAATTTCCCTATTTCCCTATCATTAAAGTGAAAAAACATGGAGTTGAGAGGTTAGACACAAATCTTCTCTTTCCTTCACACCCCAACGTCTAATCTGTGAACAGGCCATATGGGCTGTAACACGTATGGAGTACATATCCAAAATCTCACCATTCTTTACCACCTTTTAGCTATATCTTAGTCCAAACTATCATTATATGTATTGTTGTTTCACTCTTTCCTCACTAAAATCAGTTCCACACATAGTAATCAAAATGTTCTCTAAAAATAAAAAATAAAATAAAATAAAAAAAAGGAAATCATAGGTCAGATTAAGGTATCCCTCTGCTGAAAACTGTAAGTCACTTTTCTTCCCACTCAGGATGCAATATAAATCTGTACTGATTAGATCAACTGATCTCTGTTGAAAAATTTACACTGACAGTAAATTGTTACCGCCCAGACTAAGAAGCCATTGGCTGAAGGAAGTAGAATAGTGTTTACTAATTCTTCCTGGAAACATTATGAGATGGATAAAATTTATTCTGGGGTACCCTCTTCCTTTACGTGCCACTCTGCCTGTCCTCAAGTGTTCTCGTTATGCCACAAACTCCTCACTACTATTCCTAATATCCATGGAATGTTGGAAGGATCAATGTAGGAAGGATCTAAATTCTAAAATTACTATCTTTTCAATCTCCTGTAAAAGGAAAATGAACAAGAATGGCCCTATTTTCTCAGTGCAGTTTTCTTAGCTAGGTGTTGGGAGGAATAAATCATAATTAATTAATCTATAGATTGTAAGGATTTCTATTAATGTTACTATTACTATAACCATTATCAATGATAATAAAATAATCATAATAATTGCTATCATTTTATGCCTGGCACTTTAAGTACTTTTGAACTTCACTACCAAACACTACAAAAACTAAGGAGCAGAGAGCCTAAAGTTTTGTCCCAAACTAGAAAGTAAGCAACTGTCAGGAATCAAATGTATTTCTACCACGTCCAACCCTGGACTCCTAACTATTAAGGAAAAACACACACACACACACACACACACACACACACACACACACACACACACAAAATTAAGCATGTGAAGTGGAATTTGGGGTAGTGTAGGTAAATATATTTTTGAAAAAGTCTGCTATGAACTGGCTCCCTTTCAAGTTCCTGCATTTACAGTCTGCTTCCTATCTTTTCTTTTGAATCTATAACTTCAAACTATGACTCCAAATTTATCTGTAACTACATATATCTCAGCTGCTATTTTTATTATGTTTCTCTTGGGTCTTTGAGATATGGTTAAAGCAGAGTACCTCAGAAAAATGTGAATAAAGACAGTCACTTTAATTACAACACTTTTGTATATTAGACACTTTTTTTTTTAAGTCAAAACCAAAAAACCAAGTAAGATATGATGAATGATGTTTAAGGTGAAGGACCAATGGTGTTTAAGCAATGCTGACATTTTTTTTTACTTTTATAATGAAAGATCACTGTTATATTTTAAAATAGTAATTTATGAAAATTTGGAAAAATAACATTGTGTCAATGATTAGAAAATGAGATTTAACCTATTTATGCCTGAGGTTGCAATGTTTTGAATTTTTGCATGAAATTCACATATGTTACCAAGAAAAATTCAAGGAACAAGAATTTGAAAAGAAAAATTTTTTATTATGTTCCATTGGTGAGTTAAGTGGCATTCCAATAATGGAACACTAAGCATATTAAGATGTAGATTTACAGTAGCTTTTCAGACATATTTGCAAATCATTCTATGATGCATTCATTGATTCTTCTCTTAAGCGTATGTTTATGAGAAAACTAGTATCCTGAATGTTGCATTTGCATCTTTTAAAACATCTAGTGTTTGTGGTATAAATTTTCTGTTTCATGCCCAAAAAATAAAGAGAATAGTGTCTCTTTCCTTAGTCTTTACTTCACAACCACCTGATTAATAAAAGTTTAGGTTATAACTTCCTTCAGATGCTTGGTGTCTGAACCATTCCATCAAATGACACAGGGAACAAAACTGGAAATTAAGGCATACAGCTTCTTTAACAACAAAATTTGTGAAGGTGAAGGTTATAATGAAAGAAAAGGAGTAAAGTTCCTTTTTATACCACAAATTCTGTGCTAATTCTGAACTATGTTTGCCTTTTGTCCATGTAATAGTCTTGCTAGATCCACATTCAGATCTCTGTGAATTTATGGAGGTCCAGGTTTTAAAAAACTAAGGGTAGGGTCCAGGCATTGGTGACTCATGCTTGTAATCCCAGAACTTTGGGAGGCTAAGGTGAGCGGTCTCCTTGAGCTCAGAAATCCAAGACCGGTCAGGGCAATATGGTGAAATTCCATCTCTATAAACAATAACAAAAATTAGCGGGGCTTAGAAGTACGCATCTGTGGTCCTGGCTACTTGGGGGGTTGAAGCAGGAGGATCGCTTGAACCCAGGAGGCTGAGGCTGCAGTGACCTGAGATCGCACCACCGCACTCCAGCCTGGGTGAAAAAGTGAGACCCTGTCTAAAAACAAACCAACAAATAAAACCCTAAGGGCAGGGTGAGGGGTATTGATATATTGGATTTTAGCAAATAAAACCAAAAATTCTATAAATAGTGCAATTTTTCACTATTTTCTATTTAAGAGGAGTGACCTTTTCTGACCTGTCAAAATGTTATTCATCCTTCAAACTTCATCTTAATACGTCCCTTTTTGGTCCTTTCTGCTGACTGTAATAGCTCCTTTCACAGAATCTCCATACTACATAGGCAAGACTTGTCACATACTACCTTTGATGGCAATTGCTTGTCCACCATTCATGTAACTCCTATACCTAGCAATGTCCTGGAGAGTAGTGAGTGAATGTTACACTAATATTTGATCTACTAGAAAGCCTGGCAATTAAAATAAATATATTGTGTGTAGTCCATTAGAAAAGAAGGAAAGAAAATATCATCATCATCAAGGATTTTTTTTACATTCTCATGTTACACTTTCTTTAACAATATCTCTGCAATGTAGATTTTTACTCTCATTGCTTAGTTTTAGGTATTCTTTCATTTTATTTGTTTAGTGAAGAGTAGTTTAAAAATCATCAACAACTGTATATGAGGAATATAAAATAGCAACTTCAAAAGTATACTATTTTTCTTTGCACAGAATTTAATAAAATGCATTAATATTGTACTATGCTGTAACAAGTAGCTACATGTAAGACATTTTAAAATATAGGGCTATAAGTTACTTTGAGTAATATACATAATAGATTTCCTAAGAAGAATTTGATGACATTTTGAAAATCTCTATTTAATCCTATATTTTACTTTCAAAATCCAATGCTTCTCTACTGTTGGGTTAAAAAATGTATGATCCAGAAATAAGTTAATTGGTTAAGTTAAAAAGAAATGTTTACTCAATACATTAGTTTTATCTTCAATGATACATCTTTTGATGCACAAGTTTAAATGGAATTCCTTTCCAAATTATTTTCTGGAATTAAAAATAGTTAAATGTATGGAAGATACCTGTGTTTTTGTTTTTGTTTTGAGATGGAGTTTCACTCTTGTTGCTCAGGCTGGAGTGCAATAGCACAATCTCAGCTCATGGTAACGTACACCTCCTGGGTTCAAGTGATTCCCCTGCCTCAGCCTCCCGAGTAGCTGGGATTACAAGCATGTGTCACAACGCCCGGCTAATTTTGTATTTTTAGTAGAGATGGGGTTTCTCCATGTTGGTCAGGCTGGTCTCAAACTCCCGACCTCAGGTGATCCGCCTGCCTCGGCCTCCCAAAGTCCTGGGATTACAGGCATGAACCACCATGCCTGGCCCTGCAAGTATCTTTAATAAGCATTTAAGATCCTTTAAAAGTGAAAACTTGTTCTGGTGTAAAATATTTATATATATAAATATAAAGAGGTTACCAATAGATATGAAACAATCAGCTGTTGGGAAGAATTACATATCCCATTCTCTTTTGAATCATAAGAGTATATACTTTTATTAAAGATATAATCTTAAAGGATAAGGATAATCTGAAAATAATTTGTATTGATTCACCTTTGAATATGTTGAGTGATTCTAAAGTTGAAAACTCGTGAGTTGATTGTTTTACATACTAGAAAAGCACAATGTCATTTCAGGAACCAAAAATGTATGTAGGGGATGAGGAAATGTCTACAGCAATATAATCCATACTATAATAAAGAACTACTTCTTAAACTTTAACGTACATTATAATCATCTGGAAATCTTGTTAAAATGCAGATTCTGATTCAGTAGGTGTGGGGATTTTGCATTTCTAACAAGCACCCAGGTAATGCAAATGCTTCTGGTTCATGGGTAGACTGCATTTTAAGTAGGAAGTCCTTAAATAGAATTAGTTAATGTTTAATGATCTACCACAAGAGGAAAAGACTAGGATGATTAAAGTAAGGAGGAAAGGGAAAATTATTTTCCACTAGTAAAAAGTCAGCTGCATAATAATATTACATATCCCATTATTACATATCCCATTCTCCTCTGCACCTAATGAATTAATGTGTAATTCATTATATATACTAATGTTTATTTTTTAACATATTGTTCTGCTATACCCTCAAAATAAATATACACATTAACTGACCATTAAGCTTCAGACATAGAAAATTCATGGATTTCATAAGGCTCAGCTGTTAACATCTACACAAAAGACAGTATTATAAAGCAAAAACAGAAATATCAAGGCCATTTTCAATGAGTCTTTAAAGAGAGGGAGCTATCATTAACTTTAACAGCAACTTACAAGTATTTTGTTGGTTTGTTTCTTTCAATTTATGTGGACCCAAACAATTTCACATTTTTCCTCTAAACTTTTCAATACAAATGCAGCAAGTCTTTCTCTGTACTGTGTTTTATATCTAACCTATCCCCCACAGGCATCAAAGCTGAACATGATGGTCATGCTGTTCCACAACGCCCTGAAACACAAACAAAAGAACAAACACACCCAACGACTTAAAACTTGGAGCCAAGGGAGCTCTCCAGGTTGCAGGATGCCTCTCTGATCCTCCTAGTAAATATAAAAGCCTCTTTCTTCAGTAACTGAAAACAATCATAACTCTCTTTCCCCAAGTGTTGTTGAACCTCTAGGGATAGAGGAAAGGCAGAGTATAGAAATGTGCACCAAAGTGTCCGTGAATGGATTTGATTTATATAGTATGGCTTATTATAACCTGAGAGGATTAGATAGTGGATTTCCTTAGAGACAGTTTCTATTTCCGGTAGAAGACTTTCCAACATCTTTAACAGCTACAAAACGCTATTTTTCTAAAATACAACTAATCAACTAATGTTCTTATTAAACTGCCTCCTACATTTTATACAACTCTATAGCTAAATATGCATAATTACAAACATTATCACAGTTCTATGATTATTGATTGTAATAAAATTTAGAAATCATATTTATTTATATTTTTAATATAGATGAGAAAATGCAGCTATATTCACAACATAGAGATTTTAAATCCCATGTTCTCCAAAGGACAAAGTGAAATTTTTTAATGTTTAATTTTTAATTATTATGGATACATAACAGTTGTACACATGTATGAGGTACATGTGATATTTTGATACATGTGTACAATGTATAATGGTCCAATGGGATAATTGGATATCTGTCACCTCTAGCATTTACAATTTTCTCCTGATAAGAATATTCCAATTTTACTCTTTTGGTTATTTTGAAATAAACAATAAATTATTTTTTATAACTATAGTCACCCTGTACTGTAATTATTGTGACTATAGTTGCTACTGAACACTAGATCTCACTCCTCCTAATGAATTGCAAGAGTATAATAGAATTGTAAAAATTTCATGAGAAATATACAGTAATAAAACCAACAAGACAATTTATATGTTACAGTTGACTAATAGAGTTTTAAGGAGAAATTGGAAAAACCTGTGTCATATGATTATCATACTAGTTTCTGTGTATCTATGTGAGATTTCTGAGTTTACTGAAATGGCAAGTTGTTTACCCTGCTATATCAGCAGTTCTATACAATGATTATTATAAAAGATAATTTATGTCAAATGCAACCCTGTCACTTTCTATCATCTAAACTTTCTAATATTTATCGAATCTAAAAATATGAAGCAAATTAAAGATTTTTTAAAAAACATATTTTAGGACTTTTATCTTGACAGTGCTATTATTTATTAAATCATAGAAAATAATCTTAAAGGTATTTTTAATTGGCATGTGAAGTATAATTCTTCATGTAATCTTGTATATTAACACTAATTCTATTTTACTAATATAAATTTTCTGTTAATTTCAGTAAGTTATTTATCTATACAACATGTACGTTTTCTTTTAATGAAATCACATTTGAAAAGAGAAAAAAATTATCCTAGTGATTTGCCCTGGAAAACTTTTACTTTACTGGTGAATAAAATCCTGAGAAACAGGCTTTATGCTTTCACTCTTATAATATCTATAACTGCATGCGAATAATTCTATCTTTTAAAAAAAACTGAAAGGTCCTTTTTATAAGAGCAGCTGTAATATAACTTTAATTTTTTAAAAAATTTCGATAGGTTTTAGGGGAACAGGTGGTATTTGGTTACATGAGTAATTTCTTTAGTGGTGATTTGTGAGATTTTGGTGCACCTATCGCCCAAGCAATATACACCGAACCTGATTTGTAGTCTTTTATCCCTCACCCACTTCCCAACACCCTTTTCCCCTGAGTCCCCAAAGTTAATTCTTATGCCTTTGCATCCTCATAGCTTAGCTCCCACTTATGACTGAGAATAGACGATGTTTGGTTTTCCATTCCCAAGTTACTTCACTTAGAATAATAGTCTCCAATCCCATCCAGGTTGCTGAGAATGCCATTAATTCCTTCATATATAAATATATATATACACACACACACACACACACACACACATATACACACACATATATGCATATATACTTACACGTGTGTGTGTATATATACACACACACATATATATATATATATATATATATATATATATATATCTCACAATTTCTTTGTCCACTCATTGATTGATGGACATTTGGAGAAAAATATTAATTTGAAAAGCATACCGTAACTTTTAAGATTTCTTTTTTTTTTACTCATTCATTAAGTTTTACTTGTTGTGCACCAATTATATGATAGTCACTCTAGTACTGCCCATCAAATCCAGATGCATGTAACTAGCAAGCACTGAAATGTGGCTAGTGTGACTGAAGAAATATTTTTCTTATACCATTTACTTTTAATTTTAAATTTAAATTGTCACATGTGGTTAGTGTCTACTTCTCTGGATAGCATAGTAAATATAGGCAACAAGGATATGGCTTAACTGTGAGTAAAGAAACCTGCCTGATAAAATTTCTTTCTAATTAGTTATAAAAATATATAAAATTAAAAAGTAAATGTACAATATAAAGTCAGGCAGTGATAAGTGCCATGATGAGAAAAGAGACTGAAAAATGTAAATGAAAAAAGATAGAAACAATGAATGAGAAAGTACTGAAAGGAGCCCTAAGTGAATGAAGGAGAAAGCCATTTTGACAATCTGCAAAAGATCATTCCAGATAGAAAACTTAGCAAGAGAATAAGAAGTTACTTAGGCTAATGCTTCAAGGAAAAAGTGCTTTGTCTTCAAGAAAAAAAGTGATGTTTTAATTTACTGATATAAATACAAGTAGTGAATGCAGGTTTTAAACAAAATAAAACAAATTCTTGAGATAGAGTTATTAAAAATAATACAACTTTAGATAGCTACTAAAGGCACTTCAAATATGTATGACCTTCTTGACATTAAAATTGATCAATTGAAATCTTACTTGCCAGTCTCATTTTGTAAGGCTTATAATATTAAAAAAAGTTTTGTGAAGGTCCTCATAGAATGTTAACTATGCAAAGAATCTTAGAAATTCTACTCTAAATTCCTTATTATACAGACAAAGACACTAAGGCTTAAAGATATTACCTAATTCCTGTCACTAGCCCTTTGATATCCAGTTCATCTTACTATACTATGGTGCTATGCTTCATATCTCTAATGGCATCAAAACATTAGACACGCAGAAAACAGGACAGGCAATGACACTAATTGTGAACAGAATATCAATGTTTGTTAAGTAAATAAATGTATGAATCGCTGTAGGGCTAATTTTTACTTTTCAAAATCAGAGTCTGCAAGACTTCTTTATGGTAATTTAACCTAGACTTTGATATCTTTAATTAAGAGGAAATGATTTATTTTGTTTTGCTTATAATTAATTCAAAATAGAGAGGAAGCTGAGCAATTAATGGGTCATTTTGGAGAAAGATAAACTAGCAAACTGCAGAATGTACTTTCTAAGGTACAACTTTGGATTTCTGCTTTGAAAATGTTGGGTGGTCAGAATCCAGTAAAAAGCTGTTAATGTAAATTGGTAATTAAATTGTAGAATAGAGAAGTGTCCAAATACACTAATAATATAGATTTGTCAACAAGGATTTCAAAAAGATGAATAATTTTACTATTTATAACTCAAGCTTTTCTGTAATTTTTGAAAAATATATTTTTAAAACAGAGCAAAAGTTTTCTTATTTCCCAGAAAGAATACGCGTTGCCTGTTTATGTTCTATGTGCTTTAAGTTCTTGATCGTTTCCAATAATATCTAAAAATGTCAGATTAAAGCACACTTTTCATTTGACCTTCTTATGGATAAGTACATAGTGGGAAAATAGTCAAATTGTTAATTTCTATTTTTCGTCTTACCGAAAAACACTAACAAATGATTTTACAAGAAGTTCTCAAGGTCTTGACCTACATTCTACTCATAGGTGATCTACTAAGACTGTAATTCTCAAAGCAATGAAACATGTTTTTACTGCTTGAATAGAGACTCATATTTTGATGAATGTCTTGAAGATATCCCTCTTCTTTTTTAAAAAGAAAACAATTCACTCTCTGAGCTTTTAAGTTTTACTATAGGCTAAATTCTCATTCCACAAGTTATAAAAATATATTCTTACCACATAACTTTATAACTACTTTATCTGTTTAGTACATTTCTCTGTTTCAACATAAATTCTTGGGAGAATGTACATTCCTTGAAAGATATAAATTCTTGGAAAATAGGGAGGATATCTTGTTCATTTTGTTGACCCTAGGTACTAACATATTATTGGCTCTCAATAAATACTTGATAAAAATTTGAATAAATTTGAAGAGTTTAATCTCTATAAATCACTATTTTGTTCACATCCCTCTCCTGCTATCTTAAATTGCTTCCTAATGAGTGTAATTATTTTAACACCTTTAAAGGAAACTATTATATAATCTCGCATAAAGTTAAGAACACATTCCCACATTTCAGTTTGAAAACATTGGAAACAACTAAAACATCAAGAAAAGTATTGTGCTCACTGTAATTTAACACTAGCCTGCCACTTCAGGTGTTTCTCTAACCACTTTCCTGCACAAATCTTTGCCCTGGTCAAGCCATTAGCACCCCCACCTGGACTTGTCTTATATTCTTCTGAACGCCATTCTCTCTTCTCTACCTACCCTGTCTCAGGCCCCTCCCAAGAGCATTCTCCATCTCTCTTCTTTCTGTTAAAACTCTGCTAATCCTCTTTCAAGAAACTATATGAAAGAAAGAAACTAAACTAACTCAGAGGTGAAGGGTCCTTGCTGGAACTGAACCACATGCTTTCAATATGATCCTAAACAAGTCACTTTAGTACTCTGATTTCTTATTTGTAAAAATTGGAGTAAATCACCACATTAAAATTAGCTTGAGTAGCAATTCCACAATGATATCTATTTCAGAAAAAAACAAAAAACAAAAAACAAAACCCATGTTCTACATGGTAGAGACGAGTGTAATTTATCAATTAATAATAAATTTTAAATATTGGGACAAATCAGTCTATAATTAAAAGAATTGCTGGAAGACATCAAAAGAGATGAACACAGTTCCTAGTGTTTATTAAAAATATAATACATATTGGGGATGGGGAAAAACAAAAAGACTACAATATGTATTCTTCCATTATGCAATTGACATTAATTTTGTCAATGTTAAGATGTGAAAAAAAAAATCTGATTTTCCAAACCTACTATATTTTTGTGAATAATTAAGTGAAAAAGTGTTACAATAATATGAAATAACTAAAAATAAATATTAGTTATTGACTTAAACTTATTTGAGACACTTCTTCAAAGGTTTAATCTCTCCTGTAAAGGTTTCTCTGACCATCCCAGTCAGAAATAATAGCTTCCATTTCTATAGCACATTTCGGCTGAATATATATTGCCTTATATTATACATATAAAACCAATAGGTTTATGAGTGATTTTATAAAATCCTTTTAAGATAGTTGGATTTCAAATAACGAAAACATACTAATTCTGACTGAACAAAAGTGAATTCAAAATTAGAGGGGTAATTCACAATTAAAGGGGTGGTGTTAGAAATGTATTAGAAAGGATCTGGGTTATCTCATAAAATAGAAGGAAGGCTGAATAAGCACTGGCAGCTAAACTCAGAAAGGTGGAAATTTTAGTGAATGGAGTCTATTCCTAAAGAGATGTGGATAAAATAACACAGATAACCTGTAAAAGGGATAGTCCTTTCCTTACATTTATGTCCAAAGCTGCACCTTTGAAACCACTCAATTTAAATACTTGGTCCCTTGAACCTTTGCCAGAAGCACATGTAAATTCTGTTTTTATAATTACAGTTCAGGTAAGATACTATTATCTTTCAACAAGTAGCAGAAAGGGAAAACTGTTTAACAGGAACTGTCCCTCTGACCAATTCTGCTGGCAAACACCTTAGTCCTGTTGTTCTTTTTTTGTCCATCAACACCTAATTGCTTTTGTAAATTCTAAAAAGATAAGCTGGAAATAGGTATACAAAACCCCAATTATAGCAAAAAGTTAAAATTAATACTATGCTCAAATGTACCAGACAAAAGTCACATTGGTCCGGAATCCATGAAATATCCAAGGACACGCTAGGTCTTGACCATACCCAGGACAAATCTCCTCAGCCTAGTGAAATAAAGATGTCTGCCAAATTAAGTAAATCCCACACCAAAGATGGTAGTGTCATAAGATCTTCCCTTTCCTTGAAGGTTTAGTTCTTTACTGCATATGAAGATTTGTGCTTTGTGCTACTGGAGATTAACACACACAAATACAACATAGGAGAAAAAAATCAATCTCTGGCACTCTTCCCTTGTAACACAATATTTTTTGCAGTCCTTGATTTTTTTCTCTAATCAGGTTTCATTATATTTAACACAATAAAAATAAATTCAGGAATGTAAGCACAATATCTCAAATCTTGCCGGAAAAGAAGGAAAGAACATGAATCTCAACTAGAGTACCTATCTGTTAAACTCTAAAACATGAGTTTTTCTGAAATAAATGGTGTATAAATAAATAATGCCTTGTGCAGAGCCTATGTTACTATCGATGTATATCTTGGATGTATATTCTTAACTACTTCCTTCTAAGGGAAGAGGGGATCTTTACTTACAAGTAATATTTAAAGAGAATCTTATAGTTATGAGTCTATGGAAGCTTCAAGTAAAGGTTCTTTTAATTTTTCTGTTTGAAAGTCTCCTGAAATCCCCATGGAAACGACCTTTTACTAATTCTGTCCATATTTCTATGGAAGTGAAACCAGTTTTAAATATTCCTGTTAAGTCGGATTTTATTATACAAACGAGTCTAACATTTAACTTTAGTGTCACTAATATTTAAGTTATGCAAACATACATAGAAACAAGAAACAATGTCACTTTCAAATTGTATACCTATAGGTTATTTACATTTTTTCTATTACATAAATCAAGAGGAATTTTTTAAAAGTTGATTGGACAGAAGACTGTCAAAGCAAAAACAGTTTCCAAAGTTAAATTGAGAAGAAAACTTTGTTTGGGGAGTCTTATCAATCTTACTTACCAAACACTTAATGATGCCAATTTTGTGCCAGATACTTTTCTAAGTGCTTTCAAATATTGACTGGTCGATTACTGCACTCACATAAGCACTACAGAAATCATAAAACATTCAATATTTCTCTGTTTTACTAACGTTGAGTCACTCATAAAATCATTGTCTCCAAATAAAAACATAGGGGACAAAACTTCAATCATGACTATGAAAAACTAAAATAAGCTTTTTAAGTTTCATTTTATCTTTTTTTTTTTTTTGTATTTGATTTTCCAGAGGTATAATGACTCTTCAATAAACTACTTTGTTATTGACCACTTCTGGCCATCTTCTCAAATTGCCTGTTTAATATTCGTTTGGAGAATAAAACTAGCTTAATATTGGCTCAAAATTTATAATTGCATAATTTAATTTGCTACTACAAACTGAGGAATGGCAGCTTAAGTTTAAAAGCAAATAAAATTCGGATCATGTGCTATATTTTGCAATGTAAATAACTTTGCTTACTATTTGCAATAATATTCATATTTATTATTGTATTAGATTTAGCATCATTTAAATTTTGCAGTTTGGAGTTTCTGATGCCTTGTATAGAATTGCCAGGAAATGGTGAGCATTTATTTCTGCTCATTTAATTTACTCTGGGAGAACTGAAAAGTTTTGCAACTTTTGACATAAGGGGCACAGTTGGAACTACTCAGCAGGTAGCATAGATGCTGAAATATAGGAACAAAACGAAATAAAACAAAAATGTTTCCAACAAATAACAAAGAGACATCATCATTAATATAAATATGAGACTGTTTATCAAAAAAAGTCATTTGTAATTACAATGGATGTGTTTTGTGTCAAGGAAGAATTACTGGCTTGATTTAGAATGGGAACCTGGATCAGTTGTGAAAACTGAGAAATTTCCATAAGAGGATGTTATCCCTCCAAACCACCGATAAAACAATGCCTATGAAAACACCAGTCAATACAGTCTCCTGGGACAATTAATACTGTCTTGATTATTGTTTGTTTTCATACATTTTGAGATCTTTAAAAGTATCTACTTAATATCTTCCTTAACAGGTACCAAAGGATGGAAATACCAGTTTGAAAGCAATAAAAATAATTTGTTACTCTTAAGACAAGTTATTTGACTTTACCAGAACTTTTTGAGCAAAATAAAGATTTGTGCCAACTAGAATGCTTTGGGGAGAAATTATTCATATTTCTGGGGATATAAGGATGAATTATTATATTTTTACAATATTGATAATTATAATGACATTTAAAGGTATATTCCCTTAAAAGTAATAACAAAAATGATTATTAAAAAGCAAGATACAAGATACTACATACAGCATGACTCCGTATATAGGAAATATCCAAAAAGGTCAATTTTATAGAGATATCTGACTCCATGTATATGGGAACAGATATTAATAAATGGGTACAAGGGATCTCACTGGAGCGATAAAAATGTTTAAAAACTGGTTTATAGGAATGGTTGCTCGACTTGATAACTTTACTAAACATTATGGAATTTTAAACTTTAAATGAGTGACTTATATAATATGTAAAATGTACCTTAAGTTGTAGAAAATAAAGGGATCACTAACTTTCAAAGGAGAGGTGACATTGAAGCGGTCACTTAATCGGTGATAGTTTGTTATGAAGTGTAAACAAACTCTTTGGATACATCACTTAATATCTCTGAAACTCAAGTTTCTTCATCAAGGAATTGAGGATAAAAATAACATTTACCTAATAGAGCTGTTTTGAAGGATAAAAATAATCCACAAAAAAGAATATGTGTAATGTATTTGGTGCAAAACAAGTACTAGGTATAGTAGCTCTAATAGGGATATAAATTAGCTGAAAACTAATGAGGAATTGTAACTGAGAGGAAAAAAGAAATGCATCCTAAAGAAATGGACTGATAGAGAATGCTACTTGGAATATGAACGTAAATGTGTATTGATTATAAATTTCATCCAGGATGTTTTACTCCTGAGTCATGAGAGAAACTTCTCCCATCTCACAATTCTGACAGAAAATACGCGGCAAAACAAAACAACAAAAACATACTAATTCTTCAAGTTCGAAATGTCTTTGATCATGAGTTAGAGAAAACTACTTACAGTGTAAATGTATGGAGAAAAGCATCTCTGCATATATGACAAATACTATTAAATATTACAGATAAATAACAAAGTTTTGTACATGTTCCAAAAATGAATACTGGGCAAGTGCATTTTAATGTACGATTATGTAAATGTTTCATTCATTGTCTTTTAAATGAATATTTTTATCTCTTTTTCAAATCAGTCCTGATTCTCAGGATGAGTGTTAGATTACCAAAAAACCCCAAATCCTACCTAAGCCAAATAGGAGCTCTTGTGACCTTGAAAAACGCTTAAATACTGAGCTTTAATTTTCACAGAAATGGGGATAGCAATAAAATGTGCACGTTTTCAAACACTATTTCATGTGAAATTATAAACATGGCTATAGGCAAAAAAGAAATGTACTGTTTTTACTAGTTTATTTGTAAGAAGAAAGAGAACGTTAGGCAAAGTCTAGGTTGGAAACGAGAAGTTGAACAGGAAAAAATACCTGTATCTTGTCCCTCCATAGGGATTATCTGTGCAATTTATAGTAGTGAAAGGACAATGGACAAAATATAGAAAAAAAAATCAAATTTAACAAATAATGTGGACTGCATACATCAAAAGGAGTTTAATTTAAAACTGCCACATTCTGTTTGGCTAGCTCTATCTGGCTGCATATTTGCATGTCTGGTAATAGCCTCCATTATATATTCAATAAAAAGCATTTCATTAATGTGATCGATGTGTTCATTCCTATGGCAAAATGTATGTCTTTATCTCATTTTTATATTGTACAAGATAAAGAAGCTAAACTGTTTCAAGGTTTTATCCATTATTACACAAGGAACTGATTCCAAAGAAATTTCATTTAGAAAAAAAAATAGCTAGTGCTGGGAAAAGAATATTAAATTCTTTTCATTTGAAATACTCCAAGCTATTTTCAAAGCATATTTATTAAGAGTTGCATTGAGAGTCCAATAACTTTTTATTTGGTTGTTACTCGGGGCCACAGGCTCCAGGAAGATTTTATAGGTGGGCTCCATGAAGTCTGTGGGAACTTTGATTTGCAATTTCAAAAAATATATATCTGCAGGTATAGAAATTTTTCTGGAGCAGGCCTATAGCTTTCAAATGATACTCAAAGGAGTCCAAAACATAAAGCCTTATAGAACTGACAATCTTGAAATGAAATATTTAAAGCAGCAAATAAATTTCTGTTACATCGATAACCATTTATATGCTTAAGGCTATTGTATATTTCCAAAATGATTAAAATAAGTAATTGCCAAGAGGCACAATATTACATGCATGTATTTAACACATATATTTTAAAAATCCTCTTAAATGTATCAATATTGATGATTTATAAATGAATTAATATTAAAACTCTTACAATTCTATATAAGACATGAACTAATAATGCAAAGAAAGTAACACATGGTTGTCAACAAAACAACATAGATTTTCCAGTATTTATTATTTTTGATATTTTAAAAATAAAACATAATTTTATTAAATATATATTTACACTAAAAATATCAAACTGAATATACTTGTACAATAATTTTTTATGAACTATAGGGATAATGCATTTATTTAAAATATCATGTACAGATTTTTTTAGACAAAAAGCACAAATATGAGGTGCTATTTTTTCTATTACGGGGAACACACTTTGTTCTAGCTTGCAAATATGTCAAGGAGAAAGATAAATGAAATAAAATGCTAAAATTGACCTTAGTATGCATCTTAAACTGTAACAAGGACTATTTACAATTTTATTTGGAAATAAAAGTGTAAATTATTATTGCTGATACAAATTTTAAGAAGAAACAAATCCTAAAGGGTCTCCTCTCATTTATTCAAAAAGTATTTATTAAGCACCTACTATGTACCAGAAATTCTGCTAGGTTTCTTTTGAATTTGCGGCATTTTATTAAATCCCACTTGGCATACACAACTTCTAATTTTATCCTTTCTTCCACCAAAACAAACAGTCACCTTAAAAATCAGTTAGGATGGCTGCTAAGTGTGGCATGTGAAACATCAAATCATGAAAATGCTAATGATCCACTTAACAAAACACACATACCATAACCCAGGTAATCTATAAAATCTCATTACATAAATGAAGTGTGGAATTACCCTTTTGGGGGGACAGTCATAGTATTTTAATGTGATATAAAAAAGCTAAAATAATGACTCATTTAAACCAACTTGATAATTTTGAATTTATTTATATGTTCATATGAATAAACAATTACTCTCATATTTTCAAAAACTAAGTGTTGGTGGTTGTGCTTTAAGAAATGCTTAAATAGCAAAAGTGGCTATAGGAGAAATAATGACCTCTGCTTATGATAGTCAGGTTATTAAGAACACTGATTAATGTTAATTTCAAAAGCTATTTCTATTCCAAAATTTAAAACAGAAATGTGATACATTATTCAAATAACATCAAAAGTAATTATCACATTAATATGTCTTAAAATCTGACTGTGTAAAAGATAACTAAACTGACAATATTTAATAAATAACATAAATTGTAAGTTTTTTCAGTATAGAAGAATTGGTGCTTCAATCATTTTCAACCTATCTGAACTTATTTATAAAATATATTCTATATCTAAGTGCATATGTATTATAATGTATTTATATCTGGGTGTATAAATATATGAACATATATAATATATAACTACATCTCTAAGATTAAGCACTACATTTCTAGTGAACAGATAATTAAATTGAGGATAAACTAAATTAGTTGTATTGTTTATAAAAACATGCTGTTGGTTAGTCATACTTTTTTCCTTCCCCTGCACTCAATTCTTCTCACTTTAAAATCACTTGCTTCTGAAATGATCAATAATACATATTTAACCAATATGTATCAGAATATTAATATCCAATTTAAAAGCAAAATACATCTTTGAAGTGAAATTAAGCGATGAACATTATGTGGATAATATATTGTATCAATGCGTATTGACAAAATATGTACTACTTGTAAATAAAAATATGTGCAAAATCTTTGTAAGGAATTACAGCTCACGAAAAAATACTAAAGAATAAAGGAATGAATAGAACTGCTGGAAACCATTAAAATAGGAAACAATTTCGGGGAACTAATCAAAGGAGAAAATACTATTTGAAATCACTTCTTTTTTTATAGAAAAGCGTTTGTTATCTGGAACTTTTAAATATTTAACTAAGATACCAACAAGCCACTTGCTCAATTCTTGTTTATCTTTACATTTCACTATTTCATTATGCAAAATAGTTTTATTTATGGGTGGAACATGAAAATATGCTCTGTTTTGTGTGCACCATCAGAACCTCAAACAAAGCTGACGGTATTTTCATTCAACTAGATTTACCAAATGGACCTCAGTAAATTCCTTTCTTTATGAAAAATCACTGGCAAAAACAGAACTAGCAAATAGGGTAGAATGCGCTAAATACCTCGGGTTGAAATAAATATAACTTTAAGACTAAAAACAATTTTGGAACATGCATTCTACATTTAGGATTAGTAATTTTTCACCTCTGCTCTTTCAATGAATATCCTTGCAAAATGGGACCCTTTTCAAATGAAAGATGCTGGAAGTTTTAAATGGCATCATTGATTTTTTGCTTGTTTGTTTTTAATTAGCATATAAATAAAATAATCCACAAATTGAGAGTTATTTGCTATTTAAATTTAATTGAATTTCCCACTTCTATTGTAGGGAATCAAAACATAAAACACATAGCTAAAGTAAATGCATCCCTACACAGCAGCGTAGAGGTACATGTGTTTCTCTATAGCCAGGTGGTTTTATCCCAGCAGGTTTCATAAGGTGGTATTAAATACTGTGGTGACTCATGATGGTACAGGGTTTGTGCTCAACCCAGAAATCTAAATTTTCTTAGCAAAATAAGTGAATTGATCCTCTGGTGAAAAAACCTAAACCAAGTCTATATATTTATATTGACTATATTTGAGAGTCTAGTTTTATCTTTTTTCAATAGCATGCCAAAAGGAATGTATTGCAAGCTTTTACTATTAAATGTCTTAAATACATTAGTAAATTAAGCACAAAAGGGTTTAACAGACCTGCATATATTTTCTCCACGTCATCTCCTTGTAACTGCTTCTCTGCACTCTAGAATACTCAGTTAAAGTGCAAACTGCTTGACATTCCGATGCTGAGAAGTGGACTCAATGAGTACCTAGGGGTTGGGAGAGTGAGGGGGGAAGCCTAAGGTTCCACATGTGTGAGCAATTCATCACTTAGGAGAACGATCTCCTACTTACACAAGGGCTATAGCTATTTGATGTGTTTTCACTCATCATTTTATCAGTAAGATTAAGGTCAGGAAATCCTTATTAGAAGACCAGAGCAAAATTTCAAAAAATATTCACGAACAAATTCAACACAAAGTCTCAACACTGTACAAAACAATTTCTGAAACTTTATTGTGAATTTTAAGGTACATTTAGTAAAGAATGTTATCCTTAATATAATTAATTAAAATAAATTGGAAAGAAATGCACATACTACTTTTTTAAAGCAAGAATAAGTACAGACTTTTGAAGCCACAATATATACAATTATATGAGTGCAATAAGCTTTCAAATACATTAGGTATATATCCGCTTAAATAAATAGTAGAATACTTAATTTGACATATGTGAGAGTCATACTGATTACACCAAAAATGTTTTACAAAATATAGCCAAAAATGAAACGTTATACATTTTGATATACAACTCTTTAAATACTTTATATATTCATTACTTAATTCAAATCATAGTGTACAAAAGTCCATTTTAATGAGGACAAATTTTAATTGTGTGTTTACCGCTGTTGAGCAAATATGGATATTAAGATGCATCCCTATATGTTACTAAATTCCCGTTCAACTGAAATCATTATCACAGGGAGGAAAGAATTCTACCAATTTTTAACAGTAATAATTTTTATTGATAAATTATCCATATAACATATTTCAACATGATTTTGGCTATTTTAAATTTTTTAAAATGTATCATCTAGTTCTTGAGCCAATTTGTTTTTGTGTAATGAAAACTTAACTTGAAATCAAAATAGAAATATATTGCTACATTGAGCTTCTTATCTGCTCTGCAATATACATATTTTAAATACCTTTAATTATCAATTTTCAATTGGGAAAATTTCCCCTCTAATTCTTTAATGATAATGCTTTGTGTAGTGCCTTACTAAGTATCTCAAGAATTCATTTCACAAAGTACCAATTGAATATACTGTACTGTAAGTGTTACCTATAGACTAATAGTATTATAAGAAAATGTGATTTAAAGGATTTTACCATTATTATTATTATTATTCATACATTATAGTACAATAAGTGGGATAGTTTTCAGCCACAATGAATTATTTTTTGTACATAGTTACACATGGCGATTTATTTGGGGTATGTAAAAATGTGGCTATTTTTCAGAAATAAAATGGAATATAAATTATCAAGTTTTTTTTAATTGAAACAATACTGTTATTTTCTATCGGATTCTTTAAAAAGTGAAAGAAAGGAAATACAAAAACACATACCAAGCTATCTTGGTGTGGTGAGGTGAGGAGAAGGACCATTCAACCATCATCTCCTAAAAGTTACTTAGGCAGTAATTACTGAAAAAAATGTACGTTGTGCTTAAATAATGAGCAATATGCTTATGTGGCTCTGTCTACAAAAACTACCTGGTAACATTAGAAAATGATTATAGAATGACATACTATTATTGTTATGTTTTATATCTGGACCACAAAAGCAGTATGAGAAAACCTATTATAATGTGAACTGAAGTTGCATTTTTATGTTTTTGTTAATAGAATAGTAGAATATTACCACATCTAAGAGCATGTCTAATAACAGTAAAGACAACTTAAATTCTCCTAAACCTCCCCAGTACCAATTGTCCACTGTTTTAATGGAGCAGCACCACATGTCAAGCACCCAGTCAATCTCTGTAACTCACCAAGTTGCCTCTTATTGGTCAATCAAAAGCATATACACACCTTCTTCAAGAAGTCAGGTGGCATGAGGGAGGTTTAGTAGTGGACACACACAAATGCAGATTTATCTATTTTTAGTGAGGGCCATAAGACTGTAAAACAGGGGCTTTGCATGGAGTAAGGATAGCACCTTATTTTTCAGTCAGAGAGAAATGCCATGAGAGCTATTCACATTCGATTTATGAGAGTAAGAAATAGACTGATGTATAAGTGAGGGTGTTCATTTTGTCCATATTTGCATTAGGGTTGTATGTATGTGTGCCTGTGTATATGTGAATGTGTGAGTGTCTTGGTATATTTCCAGGGTAATAAAGAGATTAAATGTAATTCAGGTAACACGTGATTGCCAAAGAGGATCTTATTTCTTGCCCTGTGAAATGAACAGGAGTTAATGAAGCAAATCTCTAGGTTGTTTTGACACAGGGTTTTAAGACTTTGATAGTAGCAAAGCAATAATTCCTTTAACTGTAAAATTACACATTCACACAAAATAAGACATACCAGTCTTTTGACCATTCTCTCACAATGTTAGAAACTACATAATAAGAACCTCAAATATCCTTTAATTCTTTCTTAATTTTTGAAATAAAATAAATATAAACAAGGTTTTATAAGCTGCAAGTATTCTTTTTTTTTTTTGAGACGGAGTCTCACTCTGTCGCCCGGGCTGGAGTGCAGTGGCCGGATCTTAGCTCACTGCAAGCTCCGCCTCCCGGGTTTAAGCCATTCTCCTGCCTCAGCCTCCCGTAGCTGGGACTACAGGCGCCCGCCACCTCGCCTGGCTAGTTTTTTGTATTTTTTAGTAGAGACGGGGTTTCACAGTGTTAGCCAGGATGGTCTGGATCTCCTGACCTCGTGATCCGCCCATCTCGGCCTCCCAAAGTGCTGGGATTACAGGCTTGAGCCACCGCGCCCGGCCGCTGCAAGTATTCTTAAATTGACTAACAAATGTATTGAAAGCTTAAAGACAATCATTTAATTTTATCTGCATCTGGAACTCCATCATTATGGTTAATAGACTTTGTAATTCTGTTTTAATGCCATCCTGTATATAAAAAACTCATTTACAATCACCTTAAATACAGCATACTTAAGTTGGTGATATCTCTCTTTTCCAAATAATTATCTTACATTGGCATATCCTTGACTCTTTTTCAAGAGGTAACAAAGAAAAACATGCTTCAAAAAATACTGTGATTTACTAGAATACCATTGCCTAAGTGAACTGGGTCTGTAAAGGTGATACCAAATAAGTCATTTTAATATTGCTATAGTTTACTTTTGCTAATTCTTGCATAGCTTTTAAACACATTTTGTGGTTAAAAGATAAAATGCATGCAATTAAATAAAAGAAGTCTACCTCTTCCACTGAATAGATACAATGAGAAAAATCACATTGTAAAAATCTAAAGATTAACACTCCTATCATAAATTATGTATAAATACGTGTAAGAGCTTACCAAATTAAAGTCTGAGAACAGAAATTTTATTAAAGCACCTCTACGGAAATAATCAATTTGCAATAACGACAGTCAAGTTTTCAGATAACTTGGAAAAAAAAAAAAAAAACCCACAGCCTTAGTAGTAGAAAATATTGCCATAAATCTACATATGATAGCTAAACTTTATAGTAGAGAAATAAATAAATAGTATGCATTAGGATAGCTCAATATATTGGGGTTAAAAATCTTATTAAATCTTTAAAAAGGCATGGAAACAATATTTTTCTCCTCAGAGATATTTCATGAAGCAAAATGAATATGACTACATATAAGTTTGGTTATGTATATTCATTTTTGCATCTAATCTGTTTTTCTTATTGTGGATATGGACTAAGCACAATTTTTCTTTAAATAATTTTAACAGATAAAAGTGGTCACAATTTTTTTTATAAAATCATACATTGCACACAGTACTGGCTTACTCAGTTGAATAACTCCTCTCTATTTGTGAAAAACGATGTATGTATTTGATGAGAAAAATTATTATGCCAGCTTTAGTTAGTTGCTTTCTACTTCTCTTTTCATTCATTTTCTTGAAATTCTAAAGGTGCAAAAGCTAGGAGCTGATGCCCATTTGCTGGTCTACTACATCAACGCAGAAAAATCATTATAGAATTTTCACTTCACTTGCGTAATGTTGTCCAGTTCCATTAATCCTCTCATGTCATTCCTCAACTGCCTAGAATTGATGTATATTAATCCATAATTGCAGAGGTAGAAAACAAAATGCATGCTGAAAAGCATCTGCTTTCCTCAAGGCAGAAATTTCCAATGCTCAGACTATTTAATTTGGTTCTTGTAATGTCCATTTGGATCCAGTCTGCCTGCCTGTCACACTCATAACCAATAGGCATAATGTCACTACAAATTATCACCAACATCCAGAATGTCAATGCAAAATTAATTTTCTTTTTCACAAAACCTTGAACATTAGTCCCTGGATAAAGGAAAACCCCAGCTATATTTTAAGTAATCTAGAAAGCTAATTCAACACATCATGTTAGGCCACTGTATTCATGTGTGTATGACACAGTTTAGTTTTCAAATCCCAACTAGGAATTCTATCAGAAGACTGTAAACCTATAGTGAAACCGAAACAATTTGGCACTCTTCCATGAAAATCTGCTAAAAAGAGATTACTTAAAGTGTTTGCTTTTATATTTGGTCTAGTTAAATATGAGTTCCATTGAAAAGAGCATCTATTTAAAAAAAAAGAAAAAGCTTCTCTAAACATGACTCTTTAAACAAATATACAGATAAAAACTTCCTCATATCCTCACCACAAATTGATGCCTATCTTTGCATATGTCACTGAGCTAAAAGTAAACTTGCCTGCATGTCTTTGAGTTCATGTCTACGAATTATGCATTTCCAATATCTTTTCTTAATATTTTAACAAAGGAAACCCTGCTGCTCTAGTTTACAAATTAACAGGTGAATTTAACTTTCTCACATCCATGATCTATCTAAAATATTCCCTTCCCGGAACATCATACACTGGGGCCTATCATGGGGAGGGGGGAGGGGGGAGGGATTGCATTGGGGAGTTATACCTGATATAAATGATGAATTGCTGGGTGCTGACGAGTTGATGGGTGCAGCACACCAACATGGCACATGTATACATATGTAACAAACCTGCACGTTATGCACATGTACCCTAGAACTTAAAGTATAATAAAATAAAAATAAATAAATAAATAAATAAATAAATAAAATAAAATATTCCCTTCCCAATTTCTTATTGTCTGGTGAACAACATAAACTCCACCTTCAGTCAACATGTTGAATACTGCTTTTTAATTAGAGTAATTGAAATATTTCTGCTTACTATACTTATCGGTAAGGGACTTCAAAAAAAGCTGCTGCCTGATAATAGCTCTCAAATCAAAGTTTGGAAGATAACTGAGTTCTTGCAATAAAAATGCAAGGTTCAGAATTCTAAGTGTTCGAAATTGAAAGTCAGTCTGCTTGTCTCATATCAATAAACTCTTTCTGAACACACAAATCTTTTTTATTTTCTAGGAATGTTACAGAATGTATGTTCTAAATAAGAACTGTAGTCATGAAAGTGATTCCATCTTCCATATGCACTACATACAGTGGACAAAAAAGGTAGCATATTATTCCAAGAATTAATTTCCTTTGCCAAACACAATATGGAAAGCTATGCAGCCATAACTCTCTATTTCATTTTAACCTTTAAATGGACCTCAAATTAGAACTGTAAAATTCTCACCTAGGCATTTTATCAATATACATCCATTATAATAATCCATGATGAACAAATTTAATTTTATTATATAGCTGAAATGGCTCTCTCCAGTTCTCAGGTTTAAGAGGAATCTTGAGAGTTCAACATGCTGTTGATGAATTTTTTATTTATTTTCTTTTTTTTTTTGAGACAGGGTATTGCTCGAGTGCCAAGGCGTCACTATGCCTGGATAATTTTTGTATTTTTTGTAGAGATGGCGTTCCGCTATGTTGTCTAGGCGGCTCTCAAACTCCTGAACTCAAGTGATCCACCCCCTTCGGCCTCCCAAAGTGCTGGGATTAAAGGTGTAAGCCACCACACTGGCATTTACTAAATATTGTTACAGTTTTGTTTGTTTGTTTGTTGTTTTGAGATGGAGTCTCGCTCTGTTGCCCAGGCTGGAGTGCAGTGGTGCAGTCGTGGCTCACTGTAACCTCCGCCTCCTGGGTTCAAGCGATTCTTCTGCCTCAGCTTCCCAAGTAGCTGGGACTACAGGCACGCACCACCACACCCAGCTAATTTTTGTATTTTTGGTAGAGACGGGGTTTCATCATATGGGCCAGGATGGTCTCGAACTCCTGACCTCATGATCCGCCCACCTCCGCCTCCCAAAGTGCTGGGATTACAGGCATAAGTCACCACGCCCAGCTAATATTGTTAAAGTTTTAAACAAGGAAGACATTAAGCAGCCGGTAATATGGTATATTTATAAAACTGTAGAAAATAACTGAATAATTTTGTAGCTCTGGGTGATTTAAGTGGAAAACCTACTCTAGGAAAACATTAAAATTTTATAAATAGTAGTAAAATAACTTATTATATGCATGTTTCTAAAGAGATATGAAGATATATTCTCCCAGTGCATTACAGATAAGTTGGGGGAGGGCCCATATGGATCTTAGCTGGCAAATTTGTGCAGAGATGCCTGGTGACTGCTTCTGAACCATTCAGGCACAGGGGCTGGAATAAAGATTTAAAAAGAAAAAAGAAAGGAAAGCATCATTCCAGTCAAGTAGTCTAGGACTGAGATATACTTGTTATCATTAGAGTTTGACTTTCCCCTCTTCTAGATCTTATCTGATATGGGACATTGTATGAAATAAGAATAATCACAAAACTCTGCTTTGAGATGAGCAAATTTATTTAAATTAACGACTAAAATTCACTGTTTGTGAAAAATATATAGAATCCTACTACCTAAAAGATACAAATGCTAATTTCTACTTTTCCCATATATTGTCTGTGAATGTTCATTCTAAGCTGTAAAGTATCTCCCCATGTCTCGAGAATAGTTCTGTCATAATGCTGTGCGCTCAGTGGCAAAATAATGAAGCCAAAAAAAAAAGGTTAAATTAGACTTTGGTAATTTTTTTTTTTTTAACCGTTAAACAAATTTTTTTTGGAATAATTTACTTTTGCTGATTGACTACAAGTTTATGTGTTATATAAAAGTTCCATGACAGAGACAGTATTAATTAGCAGCTAAGAGAGTGCAGTGTCTGGCATAAGACTGCTAGGGTTGGAATCGTAAATGATTCTCCCCTGACTAGAACTGTGACCTGAAGCAAATCATTCAACTTCTCCTCAGCTGTAAAATAGGGACAATAATAATAGTATCTGCCTCAAAAAGTAGTTGGTTCTATTTGAGTTAATACATGTAAAGTGCTGAGAGGAACTCCAGGCACCTGGATTACTCAGTAAATATCAGCTATTATCGTTATCTGGTGTTTGACATCTACTTTCAAGGTGCTGCAAACTGAGTTTCTAGAAATCAAAAGATAATGGTACCAAGGTGAACGCTGTGATCTTCTCTTTACAAAGCCTCAAATATACTCCACTTTTCCTGTGAAATGGTTAGGTTAGCTATTTAGCTGAAATTAACTGTGGATTATTTTGGCCAGTTAGTTTTATATATGCTTAAAAGCATGTTCACATGTTTAATAATAAAGCTATGACAATTCAGGTCAATGCAATCAATAATTAGTTTCAATGCCAATAGCAAACCATTGAGATTAATGAATTGATTACATTTTATTATTAGCTTTTTCCCTATATAGGCTACTCTAATACTACAATGGTTATGTAACATTGTTTTTGTTCAAATTCCTAATGAATTTATTCTTTTTTGAGGCAAAATATTGGAAAGCACAGTCTATACCAGTTTATTAATCTACAAGCATCCAATTCCAAATCAGATTCCAGTGACACCATCTCTTTGTACTTTTACAATAGAGAACTGATTCGATTAATCAAATAGTTGTAATTCACACTGCATTGTCCCTGGAATGCTCATGCTGACAATGCTCTGTGAACTCACAGAATTTTCTTTATTTGTCCATCTTCTAACCTTGCCAGATGCTGCTAAAATTTCATTAATCAATTAATGTCCTAAATAGATAATGTGTGTCTTATGCAAAAATCCTTGCATGTTCATTTGACACAAACCATTTTTTTTTGTTTTACTTTCATATTCCTTAAAATTTCCTGTCAGAGGCATTATCAACATTAAAAAATTGGTGACTTTATTTTTAGTAGCCTCCAAATGACCATATATTTGTGGGATGAATACTTAGAAAGCATATCATGTTCAGAGAGCCATATGGTTATTCTCCGATGACATATTAATGTCATTTAGTATTAATAATATTTATGTCACTTTTTTCCTACATGTGCAAAATCTCCATAATAAACAATTTTGACCAAAAATTAGATACTCACAATTTTTGATTAGGAAACAATTAGGCTGACATAGGCAGTGAGTAAAACATTTGTCACTACAGATAAGTATTTCTCATATTTTCTCCGGGGCTATAAGTAAATTTACCACTGTCACCAGAAATAAGAAAGAATTGGCTGAAAAAAAAAAAAATGTAAGTACATTTGCTGTTGATCATATTTGAATATGACAGAAAAGCATGCAGGAGCTGTCAATGCAGAAGGCTTTACCAGAACATAGATCTTTGATATGAGTAGTTGGAGGAATATGCATAGAAAAAAGCAAAGGGCTTGGAATACACAATCTGTATTTAGAACAACACCATGTTTGCTGCTACTGTTTGTGATGTTGACATTGCCACATCTCTGATTTTATGTTCAAGTTGGTCATTACAGACAACAGAACACTGATGATTACTAAACAAACTTCATTTAAACGTTACTTTAAGTGAAACTTTAGGTTGTGTAAGTATTATATATCTTTCCTACTTCTCAGTATTGGCCATAACATCTGCTCTGCTATTAGGGAAAAACTCATACCTTTCCCCTGAAAAACACTAGAGTATTGTTCTGAAAGCCAACACAATGTATTACAAGAGCAGAATTGACTGAATTCCCAGTACTTGAGTCCTGCAACTAAGCCCTTACACAGAATGCCTCACCTTAGCATCACGTATTTCAGATAAGTCATTGGCACACTTGGGGGACTATAACATAAGAAGAACAATTCCTTAAGAATGTATATTCTTTCTGTGATTTATTTACCACATTTATATTTTAACCCCTCTTCAAATTGGGAGTGTTTAGAACATTTTAAGGAAGGCATTCAGGGTGTGAGCTTTAGAGAGACAGCTTAATATGATTAAAAAGTGTCTTGCATCCAAAATGTGGCATTTCTGGAACTATTTAATACATCTCCTCCATCGATGTCAACTTTCCAAACTTGCAAAGTGACTCCTAGACCGATCCACCTACAGTGTAAAATAGTCTCTTTATCATATCTCTATCAAAAACACCAAAAGAATTTGGTCTTCCTAAACTTGTTAGAAGATGAAAGGTTACAATGCAGTAAGTAGTAATAAATGCAAGCAAATTGAGTTATTAGACAAGTAAGTATTCTTAAACTGCTGTTCAAGATTCAGAACCATCCTGTGGGTTCTTGTTTCTGCAGTGTTCTGAAGAAAATGTGTTAGACTCATTGATGGCAAAATCGTTTTATTTTATGTCCATGTAACCAAGTAACACTGTTTTGTTGTTGTTGTTGTTGTTGTTTAACATTCATGTGATATATTTGGGTGCTATTTCATCTAATATGCAGTTTGGTTTTTCTAATCCCAAAGTTGGTTTTCCGTCAGCATGAGATTGGCAGTTCTGATTATTCAAATTATTTATTCAATTTAACATCACTTTTATTTTGAATGAAGAAACTGCCTATAAAATCAGTGGGCACCATTTGATTAAATTAGCTTTTCTAAGACTTGTCCTGATAATTAATATTATCAGTCAAAATTACCACTGTTTGATATTTTATTATATTTACACATTATTGAAAAACTATGTGTAATTCTCCAACATTAACAAAAGTTGAAATATGCTAAAGTCACCTTAATGTGTTACTATAGACAATAAAATCAAACATTGTAAGAGTAATATTACTGACAAAATATGGCAACTACATAATGATTTTAAGTTCATGGTTTTTTCAATCAAACAATAAATGCCAACAATCTTCTTGAGGTTTTGTAGTTCTGTTTTTTGATTTCTAATTCAAGAGAAAAAAGTTAATTTTCTAGTTCAGAAGGGGAAAATTAATCAGATAGCAACTTCAAAAAAGATAGAGGCAATACTGTGTTATCAACACTAATGCAAGAGAATGATAACATAGATCATACAAACAATGGGAATATTGCAAATCATTCATTGTCAGGAGAGACTGAACCATGTGGTTTATTTTGTAATTGTTTTTCTTGAGCCAATGTTAACACTGATATGCACTATTTGAACATATATCAACTGATAATAGAAAGAAGTAGGCCAGATGGATGTTGGCTGGCAAGAGAAAACCTGCCAAGGAGTAATGTTTCCCTAAGTAATTAACAAAAGCTGTAGTTCAATTTTTAATAATAGAAATGAAAAAAATGGTTGAGTCCAATTATCTAATTTTCAGAGAAGAAAACTGAATTCTCAAGATGCTAAGTTGTAATCCTATCAAAGTATAAATGGTTTTGAATAGACATTATTGTAACCCAAAAGAGAGAAAATAATGTATTCTACACTTTATAAAATGTGAAAATTTAAGTACTGATTTTAATAACCACTACTTGTTTATTTTATGTGGTAATGCACTGCATAGTCACTTATCAAAATCAGAATAAGCAAGGAATTGAAACTATGTAAAAACACCAAATTAACTCTCACTGTGAAAAGTGATGAGAATGCCACGTTTTTGATTTTATGTAGAAATCGGTTACTACAGACAGAGCAACTATCATGTGACTTCTATACCAACCTTTATTTAAATGCCTGTACCTTCCTAAGCTTAATATATCCTGTTGCTTGGTTCTAAATTAGTTTACCAAACTGTCCATATTTCCATAGTATTAAAAAGTGATTTACGTATAGTTTTTTGGTTGGTCATATCAATCCAACAATAATTTCTAAAATAATTGTAATCAATAATATTTAATTAACAAGTGTTAATATACATTTTATTCCTGAGGTCTACCTATTTTAGCAGGTTTCAATTTTGCAGTTCATTTAAATTACAGTAATTACTTGGTGATAGTCACCTAAGCCTAAGCATCCCCAGAACAGTTGGAAAGATCCTTTTAGAGTCAAGCCCCAGCTTGATGGTTATCACAGAAGTCTAATTGCAATTAAAATAGTACGTTTTTTGGCAATAAAGATTTATCTCTTAAAATCTGTTTGTACAAGAATGTGCAGGTGAGGCATTATATGCATTATTTTTTAAAATACAAATTTTTGGCTTAAATATGATTTTGAAATTGGGGAATGACCTGCCTATATAAACATTTATCCATATGTAAGTTAGTGTTTTAGAAATAATTGAGTTAAAAAAACATAGTCTGTCTTGCCTGTAACGTAAAGCCCAATTATGACATTTTCCTCTATGATGAAAGAAGACCAAATTTTCAGGATATGTATGTTTCTCAATTTAGGAAAACATATATATATATATATATTTATATAAATTAAATAAAGGTCTCTGTTTTCAACATTTATATCATTGCATTGGTTCCATGAAGTATTGTGATAAATATTCATAAGAAAATGGACTTGCCAAAATCAGAACCATCTGGAGGCAAAAGGCAATGAAACTAAACATTTATTCCAGCCAGAGTTTAATATCTATGTTCCATATCTATGTTAAATATGTCCTTTCAATGGATGGCTAAAACATTTTTTCAAAATATTATGACTTGAAATACTCCTTTTCAAAATGGATGCCTCTACAGGAGAAATTCCACTTTTAGAGAACCACTGTCTACTTTAGCTTGGGTTATTATTCAACATTATCAATGTGTGCCATGTTTTTAAAGTAGTTTTTAATATAGCAAATATGCTAAACTCATGTAGTTAAAAAAATGAAGTTTTACTTGCTACTATATTTTATTAACACCTTTGCCTGTAGAAGGAGTGTGATTTTAAGAATGAAAAAGTACATTTCCCTCCAAATTAACCAAAGGATAAATTTAGACCTGGCATTCTTATAATTAGAGTAATAGATCTTACAATTTTACTACCCCATTGAAAGATCAAGTCTCCAGCAGTAGTTAAAATAAATGTGAGAGAGACTTTAAAAAATATCTTTCAGGGAAATGATGACATCTATTTAAAATTGAGAATGAACTCATATTTTTTTAACAAGGAAATTCCAAGGAAAAAAAGTATTGTGCTTAAAATTTAATGGAATATTTTAAAGCAAAGACAATTTTTTTGATCTTAAAAAAATTTCCCATTGTCTAATGCTGTTCCTGGATCATAGCAGTTATTTATTAGATGTCTGTTGAGTAACAGAATTAATAAAAAATTTAAAAAGCCTAGCTGTGTGTCTATCCATGGATCGTATGACAAGGTTTTTGGCAGCAGAAAATTTCACAGCTAAATGTCAGATACTTTTGAAAGCATGCAAATTTAAAACTATAGAATATATTTCTGGAATAAGCATTGGTATCCATTAGGGAAAACAGAATATGGTTCAGTAGTCTAGTGATAAGTTTGGATATTATCTCGTTGTCAAACTTACCTCCAAATAAGTGTTCAGCAGGCAGAAAAATTTCTTAAGGGAACCCATTCACATAGGGAACGATGTGAAAGGTACAGTCCGGGAAATATACATGTCTTCATAGAATAAGTAGTTGTTCATTATCTGAACTGGAATTTACATAGACTTTCTGAGACAGTTACCTGTATATTATAAAAGCCAATAGAAGGCCAAGCACAGTAGCTCACGCCTGTAATCCCAGCACTTTAGGAGGCGAGGCAGGCCGATCACGAGGTCAGGAGATCGAGACTATCCTGGCCAACACAGTGAAAACCCGTCTCTACTAAAAATATAAAAAATTAGCCGGGCATGGTGGCGGGCTCCTGTAATCCCAGTTACTCGGGAGGCTCAGGCAGGAGAATGGCGTGAACCCCGAAGGCGGAGCTTGCAGTAAGCCAAGATGGCGCCAGCCTGGGCGACTGAGCGAGAGGCCGTCTCAAACAAACAAACAAACAAACAAATGCTAATAGAGAAACCACTGATATGAAAAACATAAAATGGTACCTTCATATAGTATACATGTATATTTACTTGACACCATGAGAATGCTAAATATTTCAAATAAAACAATGAATCCAAATCCTTAAAGCTTGATTTTAACCATTTAAAATGTGTTTAACATTTTGCCTGATTAGGTCCATGTCTGCCTATGTGGTGGGATTAAATAGAATTTACCGAACATGTACTATACGACATGCTATAATCCTTGTAACAACCCTAAGAGGTTTGATATCCAAGATAATATGCACACTATGTCCCTGCCTTGTTCGGTATCCCAATGCTATAAAATGGATATCACATCTTAGCATAAAACAAGCAGAAGCCTAAACAAAATCACACCAGTTTTCCAGGTTTTATGTGTTTGATTAAGCTTTCTAAGCACAAAGAATGGGTATTTTTAAGTTTGTTTTGTTTTAAATTATTTTCTTTTTATGAAACCGTCTTCTTATATAAAACTAGAACTAAACCAAAAGGCCAATCCAAAAACAATTGTATTGCACTGAGAGGGTGGTAAAGATCAACACGAAGTTATATATTTAATTTCTTCAATCAAAATCACAATAAAGTCAGTTGAAATTTGACTATATCTACTTCTTATTTAGTTGATAAAGTTAATTGAACTAATAACAAATCTTCACTGCATTCTGCTCCAAATACAAATCAGCAACTTTATTGTGATGGTTTCAGCTGTTTCAACAAAAGGAAATTATTTTGGCCCCAGGATATTATCAAAAGGTATTTTTGGGGTACTATCATAGTGTGTAATATTTTTATTTGTTGTGTCTCATTTATGTTATTATGTCACTCACAAACTCAAACATTACAAACGTGTATATTCATATATGAAAAACTTACTTATAAAATGAATATAGGTTAAATTAAGAAAAATTGTAAAAGCTGTTGGTTATTATGCTTCTAGCATAAATTTGATGAATCTCAGAAATATGATCCATATATTTTGAGGCATTTTAGCTTGTTTGATTACACCATGGATGCCATTACTTCAAAAGGGATGCGTTCCAGTCTATGGAATAATTGGAAGCAAGAACCAGCAGGTTTCAAATGATTCCAGCTGTGTTAAGTACTGACTGTGAAACAGATTCACTCTCTTATATGTGGTTTTGTAATAGGAGTGATGTATACGTGAAAATTCCCAGACGGGTGGAGCTTCTGGGTAATCCATGGGGAAGTAAATTCATTACAAACACTAAAAGAAACAGAAAAATTTCAAAACATGACATGCAAATGAAATAGGTAAAATACTCAAAATGAAAGACGGAGCAATTATACAAATGTGAAACAACAGGGACTAAGATCAAAAACAACATCACATATGCTATATTGAGATACCGTTATAAAGATCAACTTTACAAAAGTCCTAAATAATCCGAAACCAGATAGTGTTCTAACACAAAAGCAGATTAACACAGGTGACTCACGAAAAAGATATGATAGAACGCAGATTCAAGAAAACAACCAAAACAAAATCAAGAAAGCATTCACTAAATGAAGGTGTAAACCTCTGTCAATGGCAAGCTGGTATTCTTGGACAGGAGGTAACATTTTTTGAGTGTCTGACTATTGTGGGCCAGATATATATATATATATATATTCACTTAATCTCAGGACAACTTTCTATGGATTTGGCATAATCACACCCATGATTGCAGACAAGGAAAGCAAGGACTAGTGCATTTAAATGATGTGCCCAGTATCACACAGCCTTTATGTAGTAGTTCACCAAGTCAGTTTTTCTTACTCCAAATATCAAATTAGTTCTCTAGTCTCCATTTCTTCAGTCAGAAAAAGTATTAAATAGGCCAAATAATCCCAAAGGTGCATTGGAGACTTGAGAATGTGTAACTATTCTGTGAGTTCTATTAGACGCCAAATTTATCTTTCTAAAATTAATATAATAGCTAGATACTGCATTAATCACTATTCAGCTATTATTTTGCTTCTTTTTATAGAATTTATACTTGATTCTGGCATACTGTCTGGACGTTTCAAAAGTCTATTAAGAAAACTTTAATGTGATACTTTATTTTTCTTACCAACTTGTATCTCTGTCAAGCACCTATCAAAGTACCTATATTTATCATTACGTTTAGTAGTAATAAATCAATGATGTAAGTACCAAAATGTTTAAATAAAAGGTTGGGGTGAAGAGGCTTGGAAGTGAAGGAATCTGATCCTGTTTATTTGGCGCACCTCTTGCCTTCTCATTATGTCCTAATATGAAAAACCATGAGATGATGGGCAGACATAATGATATGTCCAAAATCACGAAGAAAATAGGACCCACAGACATCTCTAAGTGATGGAAGAATATATTTTGAACATGAGTGATGTCTTTCTTAAATGATTGTTGTAAAGATTAAATCAGTGGAATATATTATATATATAAATTATAAATTCAAGATCACTGATTTTCAGGTTACATCAAAATTTACTGAATGCCTACTAAGTTCACTCTTTTTAGCACTGTTCTGAGTTCAGTGTTAGATATACAAAGATAAGTAAGACACAGTCTCTTACTTTGAGGAACTTTCTTATATTCTCTAAGATGAATATGCTTTAAGTAAAGGCATACCAGTATTTGGTCTTACTGAGTTGCCATTTGAGACCAAAAGATCATCAAGAACCAGGGCCATGTTAGGAACAATCCTGAAATACGCCAGGGTTGACACAGTATCAGCCGGAGAGGATGCACAGTCCCTGCAAATAACAGATGGTCCTGCAGGAATAGTTTAAACCCTGGGGAGTGTTGCTCCCAGTATCATACAGAAGTCAATAACCCTTAGCTAAAGCAGAATTTAATTGTCTAAAACAGAGACTTTAGGTGTCAAGAAGCTTTTACTTAATTATTATCATGCTTAAAAATCAATCAATGAAATCAACATATTTTGTTACCACTGCGTGGCAGAAAATCTTACCATTTAAGACTAAGAATGAAAATGAATTTATGTCATACTAAAATATCCTAAAAACTGTGTCCATTTTTACTATAGTGTAATGCAATTTTGATACCTATTTAAATTTTGACGCAAAAAATGATTATTTTTGTGTAAATTCTACCATCTCTTTTATGTTGGAAATTTGAATGGGTTGAGAATGCGTTGAAATATTATTAATCTATATAGCTAAATCTAACATTATTCCTTAACTTGGAAAAAGGCATCAGTAAGAAAAACTCAATTTAAAAAATAGCAAAGGAAAACATATTATCTGAGACCATAAGTCAGAATAAATATGAATTTACTATTTCTAGCAAGAAAGAACACGTCATAGATTTTATTTCACACTTTATGGTTGTCTTAAGCAAATCTATATGGAGAAGATTATGCAGAAATAATTTTACATCACTTTAAAATCCATCAAGAAACTAAGAAGTCAGATGTATTAACAACATACATGAATACAGTCCACCTAGTGAATGACAAGAAATGGAGCAAAGAAAAGTAGCCAGTCCAGGTGTGTTCTCAGCTGACACACAGAAGGAAGGCTATTGTGATTCTAGACATCCAATGTGAAAACCGGACATGAATATATGACACAGGACGGCATCAACTCACAGCTCAGAACTCACTCCATTTTTGTCTCCATTTGTCACTTGCACCTTCTACAAAAAGTTTCCTGCCGAATCCTATGTAGCTGTGTATTTGAAAGTCCTCAGCATGCAGCTGCTATCACACAGAGGCACAGATTGGTTGCATCCACCAAATCCAAAAAACCACCAGAATTTTTCTTTCCAGAAAATGTCTACTATAGAACTACTACTGTCAGCAGAAGACATTCTCCTTCTATAAAAGATACAGCTTCATTTCATAAGTACTTCTGTGTTTTCATTCTTTTCTTTATTGAGGTTTGTTTAATGAGGAAAAAAAAAAACTAATTTATTGAATTGCAATTGCCATTGTCTTGCACAAAACTGTTTTCTTTTCTAAATCAATCATCTATTATGACTCTCATAGGCCCCTGTGACTACTGTGGGCTGCATATGGATTACACACTTTTTCTAATAGGTGAAAATATAGGATTTATAAAATCATTTCAAAATATGCATGGCTCTTTGCTCTGATTTATATCTAACAGGGCTAGTCAAAGACATTAAGCATTAAAGAACTGCAAGGGATTTTACTGAACACTGTCATTAAGGTGAATATATTGAAATCCATGTATGTCTAGAACAAAATGCTGTGCTACAAATACACACCATATTTACAAACACAGCAAAGATGAATTCTAAAAGTACAGTTTGAGAAATGATTCAATAGCAATTCCTATGAAGATGGAAGTATTCACTTAGTACCCAGGCCTCTTCATTATGGTAATGCTATATAGTCTTATAGACACCTAGGGTGTTAATCTGATTTATGTTCAGAAGACAGTCTGCACACACAATTGAGAGTTTCTTCTTAGGAGAAATGAAGGCCAGATCATGGGCATCAGAGATGCCACAAGGAAGTGCAAGCAAGCCTGCATCATCTATCTTGAATAATTAGAATCATCAAACAGCAAATCAGTCCAGTGTAAGGCATGTATTTGAGATTTTATTCTTTCAGTCACATCCAATGTTTCTGCATTTGGAAAAAATAGGCAAGACTAATTCCCTAGACTATAAATCACTCTAATGTGGAGGGAAATGTGTTAGCTAGTTGTATTACAAAGCCTTTACTTCATATTTAATAGGCACCTGCAATACCAGCATTATACAAAGCTCTCTACTTTGCAAATCTTTAAAACCCCACTTAATTTTCAGCACTGATTTCCTGCAATCTAAGAGCTTATGAAGGGTTCACTGTGTTCATACAGATCTATGCAAAATGTGCCAGAGCTTCCCGGTCTGTGATGGCATTCATTTGGAGGTGAATCCCAAATTTCTATCACTGGCATGCTTATTTCCGACTAAAATAAATATTCTCAGAATGAAAGCTGAAGATTAAGAGGACAAAAAAGGAGTCAAAGTAACTAGCACTGGGAGAGATATATGCAAATATCAGCTCAATGACAATTCTTCATACCATTTACAATAGAAGCTTAAAGACCCAAATACTCTGCAATCCATTAGCTCCTCAATATCCTGAAAGGGATTAGAGTGTTTCTTAATCAACTGCTAACAGGCTGAAAAGGCCCAGAGAGTGGATATTAACAAAGCAGTGTAATACTCAAATGCAGAAATGGTTGGATAGAGAGACAAACTATAGAAGAATGTTAAAATACAAGATATTACACAAACATGATAAAATTGACCACATTTCCATTCTTTCCTACAGCCCACACAATTAAAAATCTATATAAATTACTAAATGGTGAAGCTGTATGTAGCAGAGTCCTTTCAAGAACAGATAAATTAATTTCATATATTTTCTCAAGGATCCAGAATAATTAGTATAAAATGAAGAAAGAATCAATCAAATATTCCTCAAAGACCTTGACTGTGCTTCTATATTTGCCATTATTAGCTGTACAGGTGGTCCCAAGCTCATCATTTTAAACGTGATATGTGCTTATGGCACTCTAATCAATCAAACTGTGAAAGATCAAGGGAAAATATTTTCATATGCCATTTAAATAATGAATAAATATGTGAAAACAGATCCCTAATGAATAACTTTGAGTTCTGCATTCCTTATATTTATATGCTATGCCTCAGAAAGTTCTACTGATTCTGCCACTATTCTTGTCTATCAGAGACAAACTGTCTATAGGACAAAAATATGAATGAGAAAGATTAAATATGGGTTGTTTTTCCAGTTTATTTCTGTATCACTCTTTACTGTTAAAAGAAGGACACTTGTTTAACTTATTTAGGAATTTGAAAATTTAATGAGTCTTGACTTACAGAAAAAAAAGAATATAAATCAAAAGCAAAATGTCAATCATGGTAATAAATCTTTTTTGTTCTATGTTTCTGATGACTGACAGACCAATAGGTTTGTATCAAACAAAAGCAAAAAGCATGTATTCCTTTCTAAATGAAATGTTTGACAGATTTGACTGTTTTCTTAAATAACAACCAATGAAATCTTAAACAACAGAGTACATCTCCTATGTACATGAGAGATCCTATTTCTACATTTGTCTTTACTTCTGTAGTATAATGCAGATTTGGAGATTGCTGACTATGTCAAAGGCTATAAGACATTAGCATTATTACTTACGAAAGAGTCTGACTTCTGTGCCTCCAGGAAACTTTAGAATAAGCCTCTCCCTGACTTGCATTTCCAAATTTTCAATAATACCTGGCCTGTGATTAGAGTCATATTTTAACAAATCTGATATAAATTTTAGGGTCCTTATATGTAATAAATTGTGGAAAAAATATTAAATGCGAAGTTGGGTGTCAAGAAGGCCAAACTTTTAAAAATCTGCATTAACTAATTTTTACTTTCCAACTCAGTGAAATATATAAGATATTAAATGATGTACTAATATTAGTAAGAGAGTAATTTCTAGTTATAATAACGAATTACTTTCAAGAAGACACCAAACTAAATTCAAAGAAAGCTTGCACCAAGGATTTTAAGTCAAAGTAGTAAACAATCCACTGGATTTTCAGTTTTGTTTTGTTTTTAACTATATACAAGCTAAGAGTTCACCTTTAACAAAATCAAACTGAGAAGTATTGTAAAAGAGCAATACAGACATCTGACTTGGCCCTGAAACCCTGTAAACACCCAGACTGGTATAGCGGGACCAAGGCTACAACTGTAACTTTCAGCATTTAGTGGATTTCTGAATTCTCCCAACCAAAAAAAAAAAAAATTAGATATAAAAACAATCTAAATAACACAAAATTGTTGTGGAAATAAGATTATAGAAAACAAAATGATTTAATGGTGTCACTTTCATAACAGCACTATAGTATAAAATTATGTAATATGAAAAAGGATGCATTACAATGCCATATTTAATATTATAAGTATAATTTATAGATATTTTATATACATCAATATGAAAAGGAAACCTCAAGGTTCAAAATAAATCATAGTTCATTATGGGAAAATTTGATTTTAGATTTGAGGCTTTTCCTTAAATCTAAATTCCCTCTGTTTTACAATTTCACATATTTTAAGTTAATATATGAAATCATAAGAAGAAAAAATGATAGCTTGCAATTATTTAAATAATAAGAATATGTTCACACCATAAGAATGTAGCACGTTATTACAAGTACAATATTTTCAAAGTAATTTTAATGATACCAAAGCCTGTCCTGTCTCACCATAAGGATGACTGACCTGAAACTAAGGAGAACATTAATGTTCCTTGTTTTGATATCTAGAATTAATGGCAACACAAAATTAATAATAAGAGAATAGAATATTGTCACCACACATATTATTTTCTCTATGTTATCAAATATTCAGGAATCAGCAGACATGTCTGTGTTTAATACAATAGCCACTTTTCATTTTTATTCTCCTTAAGGTTATTAGCAATGGAATGCCAAAATGCATCTTGAATTTTATAGCTTAGGAATATCGAGATAGAAAGAAAAATAGTCAAATGTTCGTCTCACAAACCCAACTGGAAAGATAGTCAGTTTAAATGTATGGCCTATCCTCATTTCAAAAACCCGTGTCAATATCCAAGGGTTCTGGGTATCTTCTACCTCATAAGTATGAAGACTGACTTCATGACCATAGGGCACTTAGCCAAAGAACCATAGCAATAAAAATCACAACTGATAACATTTTAAAAATGATTCCCATTTGGGGGATCAATTGTCACCCGTGTTCAACTGTCACTATATATATCTATTCCAAAACTTAATATTTGAAAATATCTTAAAGTTTTTTGCTAGCCTCACATTAGTTAACATTTGCTCCCTTCACTTTCAATTGCATATTTTTCCTAGCTGTTCTAAATATCAATTCTATGACTGCCTTCTGCATTTTACATAACATAGTAACATTTAAGTAGTGGTTGTAGTAGATTATTCAAAAATGAAAAGTAATCACAAATGTAATATAGTATCTCTAAATGGTTTGGAATAGAAGAAATTCCCTTTACACTATAAAAAATACATGTATACACTTAAGTACAGCATGCCTACACATTTTCAGTGTATATATTCCTCAATATATAGACAAATATATATGAACAAATACTCTAGATTGTGAAAAGTCAGGATGTTTAAAGCTCTAAAATGAGTATTTCCTTTAGAAAATTAAATGACTGTTTACCCAGAACCACAGTCTAGTGCAACTCTTACAGACTGTTTTACTACTTGAAGAAGTTGTCAAACGTTAATGGGTAACTATTTCTTTTACTTTAACATTTTCATTTATCTTCCCTCTTCCCACCCCCAAAAAACCACACAGGGGCCAAGAAAATTAATTCCCCAAATGCTGTCAACTGGGTTGGGAAACAGTAATAAACAGCTTACTGTAAAGCCTCCAGCTACAATAAAACAGCTGTCAATAAGTGGGCTGAGAGTTGGGCTGTGCAAAAACAGGTTCTCTGGATATGATAATATGAGAGGGAAAGAAGCTGACACTTTCTGTTTCAATATGCTAAGGCAGTGGTTCTCAAAGTGTGGGCCCTGGACTAGCAGCATCAGTATCACCTAGGAACTTGTTAGCAATGTATATTTTCAGGCCTGATCTCAGTGGTACGAAATCAGAGCCTCTGGGGTAGAACCCAACAATACATGTTTTAAGTAGTGCTCCAGATGATTCCCAGGCATTCCACAGGGAGAATCAGTATCAAATTTTAAAACAATATCCGTCAACAATACCGTTTTTCTTTTAGGCAAATATACCAAGGAATTTTATCATTTAAAGCCTTATTGGAATTGATAGTGTTGTCGTTTTCATCCTCTTAACCGTTTGGCTGTGAACTTTGTTGTTGTTTTTTACAAATAAATACTAAGACATGATCTTTTGCCAAAAAAAAAAAAAAAAAAAAAAAATCTAAATTCTTAACCTATAAAGGCTAACAGCACTTCCAAAAAATGTGTAAGAAATAATCTGTGAAAAATTTAGTGACACATGAAAGCTTTATAAAATAGAGTGAATGAGGAATATGATTTACAGTGTTTCCTACATTCTTTGCAGGTTAACACAAGGGAAAACAGCAAGGGGAAAAACATCAGACAATATGGGAATTGATGTACAACAAAAAAAATTCATGATGAAAACATCAGATGTTATGTTTTCGTTATACACACAGCATAAATGAGTGAAATTTAAGTTTGGTAAACTCTGACCCAAGAATCTTGCATTTTACCCACATATCAATCAATAACATAAAATGAAAAGATGATGTGAGCAATAGTGCTCACACAACTAAAATCTTCACAGATTGTATTTTTTAAATAAATTCCTTAGAAAGTTTTTGTATTAAGAAATGTTACTCTTTCAAAATGGTGTAGCTTCAGGAGCACATTTTATATAAAAGCCACTAGTTGAAAAGATTTTACTTTTTAGTTTAACTAGAACAGCTGCAGATAGCAATCATACAGTTCAGTGAAAACAAATTTGTAAAGGGTAGTATATATTTGATGTTGTTCATTCATAGGAAATATGCTTCTTTTATCCTAAAAATGTACATATTACTCTGTATATCACTACTACTTCTCCACTGGCTTCTCTTTTCTCCAACATCACATTATTTATTTTTCAGCATGAAAACTTTTAAAAGGTGTAAGCGAAGTCATTTTAATAGCTCTTTATCATAATAGTGAATTACCTAGTTCCACATGAACATTGGAATACCTATAGGAGAACTGCAAAGTGACACATGGCCACAAGGAATTTCTAAAATGCACTTTAGTACCAGTCAGAGAATTGCTCAACATCCCATTTGAAAGATTACATCATACAAACAAAGACTTTTATGACTGACTAAGCCTCAACAAAAGATCTTTTGCATACTTTGCTGAAATGCACTTAACATTTATGCCACTACACTACATATAGGTTCAACTTTTGGGAAGGTCAGAAAAAGTGGTTCTATACATCAATGCTACTATCACCACACATAGACAGAAAAAAAACATGATGCTGGAAGTATATCAGTACATTTCTTTGGAAAATAAATGTCAGACTTTACATGAAAAATTTTAAGTCATCATATTAGTTTCTCAACATAATTATGCATATCATAAAATACCATAAGTATATTGTGAGTGACCTTTACAATAGAAGTAAATAATTTGAAAAATTTTCTTTCTGTTCATTAAAAGATCAACTTTTTAAACTCATTTAGTTTCATAGATTACTTTTCTTATCATAGTTAACTATTTAACTTTTAAAAACCTTTACTAAGCCTGAACATTTTCTAAATTTTAAAACATCAACCTCTTTTCAAATGCTTACAAAGTTAACACAAAAATTAGTTGTTCCAACTTTGACTTATATGTAATCATTTCATAGTTTCCTTTAAAATTCTATACTGATTTAAGTCCTTTCTTCCTGTGTATTTAAGCTCTAAATGTTTGTACTTGTAAAACGCTCTAATGTTTAATATATTACCTTAAGCATGGAAATTTTAGTTGTATGGTAATACGTTTTATACTTGACGTTCTGGGAGTATCTGTGTGACTCATTGTCAAAATTGCTCTTATAAATATTTTATTACCATGAAGCCTTAAGTCATTCCAGAGCAATAAATAATAGTTGGTAAGGGGGCAACTGTTTCAATAAAACACCCTATTTCACCCCACCCTCAGAAAATGAAAACTCTTGATTCTCCAAAGACTAATCAATGATAACTGTCAATACTGTTCTGCAAATTAATTTTGCCTTACTTGATTTTCTAAAATCTATGTGTTCCTTATTTATAAATAAGTACAGATGGGCCATCACCATAGGTGAATTCCATACCGACAAAGACAGAACTAGCATTATGAAATCCTAGAAAGTTGATGTGCTGAGAGCTAATCACAAAAGAGCAAGCAAATGAACTTAAATGCTGGTTGCTCCAGAGCAACTATCATTAAATAAAAGGTATCTTTGGCTGTACTACCAGCTTGATCCTTCCCTCCCCCTTCTCCTTGCTACTGCGGGATTGGCACCTGGCCAGCATAAGCGACACGATACCCTAGTGCCATCTACAGGCTATTATCGATATTCAAATTTTGTGGCAACAGATAAGCCCCAGCGAAATAAATTAGACAGCGCTGCATTTAAATCTTTATTAACAAGGAATTATTAGACCTAAGAAAAACTAATTCTGGATTTAGTTGAAATATGAGTTTCTCAGCCTCTTAATCCCTCTTCATATGGCATATTTCACAGTTTAAAATGATTTATGACAGATAACTTATGCATTACTAAGATGAGAGAATATTTACAATGGATTCATTCTTTTCTTTTTAAATCAGTTATATTAGGTAGCAAGCATTCTTTTTTTTTTTTTTTTTTTGAAAGAGTATTTGGCCACTGTGAACACTAAAAATCTTTCTATTAAGTACCAAATCTTATATATTACAATAAAATAATTTGAAATCAAAGAGAAGACTTCCTATATGGCTTAGTTGCAATCTATCAATGATCATGTGCTTCATGGCTGACGTACATTTAATATTCTACTATCCTGTTTAGAGACTAAAAAAAAATTAACCCCTTTAGCAACCACAGCTCCAACATAATTGCAGTCACACCTTCAAAAGTCATTTAAAACTTGAGATTTGAAGGTGACTTTTTAGATCAAAGGGTAAGGTGAAAATCTTGGAGCAGTCAATTTGGAAACCGCAGGAGCAGAATGTGGCATATCAGGACAGGTTTTCTTCTTCAGCAAACATTATCTTGGGACATTTTGGAATAATTTTCTCTTTTCATCTTTTGCCATTTGAAGGAAACTGGGAGGTTAAAATATTCTCAGAACTCAGAAATCTCAAAGCTGTTCTAAAAATTCTCGACTGAGCCCCAGAGGAATAGAAAAGGGGTCAAGTTTTTTTTTACCTCTTTCTAACTAAGCTAAAGTTAGACCAAAACAACAGACACACTGGCACGTTAATACTGGTTGACTGGGCACTTGTATGCAGTACTTATAGACCAGTAAAAGTGCTCGTTTACCTGTCTCGTGTGTAAGGGGCCCTTTGTCTTGAAGCCTCCTTGGGAACTGCACTCTGAGGCACTGAAGTGATCTGAACTAGTGGAAGAGCGTTTAGAAAGGGTGTCACAACCCCCGACAAAGGTGTTGTCCAAAGGGAGTTCCTGAATCACATGATGCTTTTTCACGGAAACTGGAGTGTCTGGTTTGAGATGAAAAGCAGGCTGTGGAGAAGCAGATTTGTAGTGCTTGGCCAGGTCAGGACTGTTAGGCTTGAACGTTGTTGGAGGTGCTGGGCCCCAGTCAAATCTTCCTATACTTTGTTCCTCCAGTTCAGCCGGCAGGCTTATTGTCCCATTGATAGGTTCATGAACTGCATCATCGGGTTTAGACTCTTCGATAGTAACAAAGTTCAAAAGAGAGCTTTTGGGAGACTTCCTTTTCTTTCTTTTCTTTTTTTTGTTTTGTTTGTTCTCCTGGTTTGGGGACATCCATTCGGCACCTTGCTTGCTCCTCTGAGCTGCTTTGAACCTTGATGCATGGCGACAGCGCACCAGAACGGTGACGAAGATCACAACGATAACCACCATGGCACCGGCGATGATGGCAATCATGATGGTTAGATAGTCCTCATTTTGATAGGGTTGGCTACTATCCCCTATGTTCCTGTCCAACGGGGTCTCCATAGTCCTGCGGATCAAGTCATAGATATAGGAGGCATTTCCAGCAGTATCGTTAACATAAAGGAATACAAGCACAAGCGTGTGCAAAGACTTAGGGTACCCCAGGTCACTTATGTTGACGACCAAACGATGCAATCCCACATCAGTAGGTGCTGGTTTTTCTTCCAGAGTAATGTTACCTGTTACTGGATCAATCCGAAATAAGCCTTTATTGTTTCCACTCACTATAGTATACTTTAGTTCGGCGTTCATTCCAGTGTCAACATCTACTGCAAAAACTTCTGCTACCACGGAGCCAGGAATGGCTGAGAGGGGCACCAACTTAAAGGAAGTATTAGATGGTGGAGAAATGACAACTGGGCTGTTGTCATTGACATCCATGACATTGATAGTTACTTTTGCAGTAGAGGAACGAGGTGGCTGTCCTCCATCAGTAGCTTTGACATCAAAAGTGTAGGAACTCTGCTGTTCTCTATCAAATGAGACATTTGACTTTATGACTCCAGAATAGGGATCCAACACAAAATTATCATTGTCATTTAGAATGGAAAGAGTCACAGCTTTATTCTCTCCAGCATCTGCATCTGTCACTGTGATTACCCCCACAGTACTATACTTTGGCAGATTCTCAGACACAAAAAATTGAAAATGATTATGAGTAAACTTGGGGCTATTGTCATTCTCATCCAGAACAGTAACTATTACAGCTGCTTGGCTTTGGAGGGGAGGGGTCCCATTGTCCCTGGCAGTTACTGTAAAAATGAATCGTTCTTGTTCTTCTCTGTCAAAGACTCTGGAGGCTGTCAAAACTCCTGTTTTTCGGTCCAAATCAAAGAAGGAGGCATTCGGTCCAAGCTGATAAACAATGTCTGCATTTTTCCCACTGTCTTCATCTGTGGCACTAATAGTTGTTAAGTATAACCCACGTCGGTTGTTTTCAGAAACTGACAGCTCAATTACAGGCTGGTTGAAAATTGGTGGGTTGTCATTTTCATCCTCAAGCTTAACCCTTACCAGGGCAGTCTGATTTAAACTGGGCTTCCCAGAATCGGAGGCAACAATTTTAAAGCTGAATTCTTTGGTGCCCTCATAGTCCAACAAAGAAGAGGTCTCTAACAAATATTGGTTGTCATATACTGCCTTCAAATGAAATGGGACCTCTCTTTCAATAAAACAGATTACTTTGCCATTCACATCTGTGTCCTTATCTGAAACTGTAATTAGGGCAATCTTTGTATTGACAGGATCTTTCTCAGATAAATACACGGTGCCATTGATGGGACTTATAATGTACCTGAGGTCTATATTAGGAGGGTTATCATTTACATCGGTGACATTGATGGTAACCGTTGCTCGAGCAGGAGTGGAGCTGCCGTCACTAGCCAGCACTGTCACTTTGTGAATGGCTGTCTCCTCTCTATCTAAGGACCTCTGAACTGTAATCAGCCCAGTAGTATTATTTAAAGCAAAGAGTCTTTTGGTTGCAGGGGCGACCTGGGCACCAAAAATGTACCGGATTTCAGCATTACTGCCTATATCTGCATCAGTGGCATGGAGCTGAATTACAGAGGTACCCACGGGAGCATTCTCTGGAATATGAACCTCCACTTGACCCTCTTTAAACACTGGCCTGTTGTCATTTACATCACTTACTGTGACCTGCAGTATGGCCGTACTGGATTTCTGTGGAGTGCCTCCATCCTCTACTTTGATTTTCATCACATAGGTATCTTTCTGTTCTCTATCCAAGTTTTGCTGAACAATCAATTGTGGCCACTTCTCTCCCTCCGGAGTTTCCACGATATCCAGTCCAAAAACACTCTGCCCATTTAACAATTCATAATGCTGTACACCATTGAAGCCTGTGTCAGGATCTGTTGCTGATGGAATTGGAAAGCGGCTGTTGATCAAAGTGTTTTCTGGAATGGAAATATTGATGACAGGAGATGGAAACATGGGGGCATTATCATTGGTATCCTTGACAATTATTTTTATTTTGATCAGCCTGAAGAAATCATTGGGGAGGATCACCACCTCAAGTTCAAAGAAACACTCATTCTCCTCAGCATATGAGGCGCCAGCACAGAGTTTTTCTCTGTCTATTCTGTTGGAGGTTGTGAAAATTTCCCCAGTGCTGCTGGATACTTTCACCAAAGGGGCATCCCCAGCTTTAGAAACCAGTCTGTAGACAAGGCTGGCACTGGTCCCTGTGGCAGCATTGATGTGAGAAATGTTCAGATCCTTTGGTATGTTTCCTATGGGCACATTTTCAGGCAATTCCTCTCTAATAGTGTAAATAAGTTCTTGAGCTATTGCGGAATCCAGCCTTAAACAGGCAATCAGAGCAGCCAACAGGTAAAAATCCCTCAGGTCCATGATAATGTATTTATTTTCTTTTCCTGGATTTTAGGGTTTAAAGGTTTCCACTGAGGAATGATGCACAAATTGCAAGAGGAAGCGTGCATGGACTGGAGGATGCATTATATCTCATCACTTATTTGGAGACAGCCACTGTCAACACAATCGTATAGACAATATTATTCTTCAGTAAATAAAAACATACTGTCACAAAATATCACCACACATTTTCCCCTGCACATTAGTAAACATGGCAGTTTGCTCTGCCACTGTTTGCAAGTTTACTCTGTGGAGAAAAAAAGCACCAAATATCTCCTGCTTGTTGCATTTGCCGGGAGGAAATAACATTTTCTACTTTTGAATTAAGGACAGCTGCTGTTTTTACCTATATTCACGCACGTTGTTTTTCAGAATACTGTTTAATTCAAAACATGCATTCTTGTTCTCCTCTTCCCCTCCCCCCTCTCATCCTCCTCCTAGAGCCTCTAACCCACCTCCCTCAGTCTTTTTAGGTGCAAGTGAAAAACCCTAAGTATTTAGCTATGGTTCCTGCTAATTGCTTTGTCACATGTCAAATGTGTTTTCTTCTCTGCCACACTGAGTCACCTATTTTTTCTAAAAAGGCTATCTTTTCCTTTCCTCCCAGTTCTTCAACTGCCTTCTAATACAATCTTACTGGGAAACGAGCATCCGGACATGCTGCTGCAGCATCAGAAGCAGAAGTCACCGGCCACTACACATCCTCATTGCCTAAAAGCACAACACCAAGACTTCAGATTTCTTGCCCACAGCTTGCTCTCCTTTCTCCATATTGACAAATTATCCCCATTAGGATTCGTAAACACATTAAAACTTTTAAAAATGTATAATAATATAGGATTCCTTTTCCTAGAGGTGGAAGAGAGTGCCGAGATATAAGTGAAACGCAGCTAACATTCCCATGTAACATCACAATATTTTCTACTGAACATAAAAGAGAGAGAGAAAAAAAGCTATTTCTTAATCCTGATTTCTGGTTAGAATATTAGTAACATTTGCCACACATAAATACTGTAACCCAATCATGCAGGTAAAAAGGCTTCTGCTTAGATGCTCCCGTAACTGCAGTTTTAATGGGTGCAAGGCTCCAAGCAGCTACCTACTTGAGTAGGACTAGTCAGTTCTCAGGCTCTAATCTTATCTGCATTAGGCTGCACAGTAGCTGATGCCCGCGATTAGTTCCGGCAGAGTGATGCAGGTAAGGATGCAGATACAGCCGAGTAGGTGAGCTCTGCCCCAACCGTCTACCCAATTACAAACATCTTTCGTCTACACTGAGGACACATCTAAACACAGAATTTACAATTGTGCATGCGAAACTTTACACTTACGTTAGTTGCCTCAACCTTTCTCCTTTCCCAGTATGCTGCAGTTAGGAATGATTTGTTCCAACACATAGAAAGCCATGCATCTGGTAGCACCAGTTTGGGGAGAAATCAGAAGCAGCAAAACGTTTCCTCGCTGTAAAATGTGTTGCTTCGGACTGGCAAATTAGCAACTCCAGAGAACAAATTCACGGATTTGTCGTTAGTCATTCTCTCCACATTTCGTCTCTCTTACCCACTGGGTCTGGGTTCTTCTGGGTATTTAGCACAGACACAACATTCAGTTGCACTTCTTCAGCTCAGGGATATTTTCCACAGCATCAAGCATACCATTTCCATCCGATGCCAGAACTGCTTAAGTCTCTAACTTCTTGTAGGAAACGTCAGAGTTGCCGTGATGGTGATTCTCTGACCGCTATCCGGGTGACAGTTGTCCGAAAAATTCCTAATCTGTTATCTCTTGCGTGCTTCAGAGACTCTAAGGCGCTCCTTTCCGTCTCGCATACTCTCCCTCTCTCCCTTCTCCTCTGCCCCTCTCTCCTTCTCCCTCTCCTCTCTCTCCTCTCTCTGAACTGAATTTCTTGATATAACTCTCAATAAGCCCAGAGGGAGGGCGTGATGGCCCAGGCCCCGCCCCCGAGCTCTGATTGGCCTGTATCATGCGGTGCCGGCGGCCGCAGCCGGGCGCGAGGGAGGGGGCTCGGAACAAGGCGCTGACTGTCTCCCAGCCTCCCCTCTTCCTCGCCCCCTCGGCAGCCGCGAAAACCCGGAAATCTGATCCTGGCCCCGGGAGAGCCGGGTTCCAGGAGGTGCACTGAGCATGCTCAGCAGGGTCCGGCGTTGGGTGGGACCCGCCCGCGCTCCCCAGGCCCGCGCTGAAGCGGCGCTCGCAGGCTCTGGCAGGGAGCGAACCTCCGAGCCCGGGCGGTCCGGCGGGCCAGGGCGGCGCGGGTGCGGATGCAGGGAACCGGGGCCACCGCTGCTGGAGGATCAGGGTCACTGAGGCGGCTTCGCACATCTCTTTGCTAAGTAGAGGGGCCAAAATGCACAGATGGGGGAGTCTACCCAGGATCCGAGGCGCGAGACGTATAGCCACCCCTGGGTAGGGAGCACGAGCCAACAGATCCCCGGAGCGCGTTAAGTGAACAACACGCCCGGTGCTGCAAATAGACGCTTTTGCTGGCAGGGACATTGGAAAGAAGGGCAAAGAGGGAGTACAGCGAAAGGTGGGGACCGCAGAATTTGGAGTCTCTGCGGAGACCGGAAAGAAAATTAATCGGAGCACTTCCTACACGCAGAGCCACGGAAACTGCCTTGGAAAGAGACAGTGGCAGCGTCTGGGGTCCCCTCGGTCAGCCCGGGCCAGTCGGCTGCGCGTGCGAAGTCTCCTCTAGCGGAGCGGGACCGGCCGCGGCGGTGTATCCTGGCGGTCCCTGTACTTCTGCTCCAGCCGCGCCTGGAAACCTGAGAACCTAAGCTCGCCGGGACTCGCGGCTGCTGCAAAACCCGTTTCCAGCCCACCTCACTGCAAACTTTGCTTCGAAGGTGCTGGAAGGAGTCCCAGACAGCTGTTTCCCAAGCTGTGGAACACTTCCTTTCCCCTAGGCACTTTCTGCTGATTCCAACTTTATTTCCTGTGATTCTTGTCTTTTCTCGTGCATTTCATTTCTCTGACTCCAGCTCTGTACTAAATCCTCACAAGTTTCTTATTTTCATACAGTAACTGGATGGAATGACTCCCCCCAAAATATAGCTTTATTTCTCAAATACTGACCCCCAAAGCACTATCTAGTAATATATTGGATTGATCTTTTTAAGTCAGTAAACCACAAAGGTTTGTGCAATGGCTTGTACTTAACAACGCCTGATACCTGAATAAAGTTTGAAGCATTAACATAGAAACAGTTCACTTGGATCAAAAATTTATTTTTTGACTGACCTATAAAGGTTGTCTGAGAAGGTCTTAGTACATGACTGAATAACTTGGTCTAACTTACAGGAAGAATAAAGGGCATTTATTTTAAACCTGTGTGTTCCCCATTCTGTAATGGGCTGCCTAGGCATTAAAGGCTCTTGACATACTTAAGCACTATGAGGGCATGTTGGAGATTACCTCTTGTTTTTGAGTACAGTAGATTTTTTTTTCTTTTTTAAATAACATTTGTTTTTAGATATTTAAATTAAAATTTTAAAAAAATCACGAATCAAGCCTACTAAGCCATATATTGAATAAATAATGGCATTATTTAACCAACTCATTTGACATCACAATTTTCCAACATGAAATTGTAAGCTCTTTTTAATTTAAACTTTTCTTTGAGTTAATAGTCACAGTTCAACTGCAGTGTCTAAAAGCCCACTGTAAAATCCATTAATCCCTTATATGTAAAATACGAAATACTTTCCTTGCAGATAGTACACTGTTTTTTTTAAATAGCAAAGCAACTTTTATTATAGTAATGTTTTGTATGATTAGAGTGTATATAATTTAAGAACGGAAAGGACTTCTAAGTATCCAAAAGTCAAAAGAAAAATATTGCCTCACAGAATAATGTCAGTGAATTAAAGGATGATTCTTTTATCTTACCACAGTAAACGATCATTTTGCCATTCACAAAATCTACAATTAAAGCTAGTACATTGTTCCAATTGTCACCTATTTTATGCACTGCACTGTTTTTAAATAAATGAACCGTCATTCTGATACATTTACAATAAACATAGCAGCACAGCCACTTTCCAGTTCATTTCATAAGCACCACAGTTATATCATATTCTTATTCTAATCATACCGTAGTCATTTCAAAGTCATGTTGTAGTCGCAACACATAGCTTAGCAATAATTATTTAATATCATTATTAAACGGAATTGTTTCTCTTTGCTGAGGAATAGCCTCACGTGCTGGCAGAACCCATTATTACCTCGTGCTCATAAATGAAATCAGTATGAACACAAGATGAAGGTTAGAGAAGAGAAAAAAAAATCATCATATGATTCCATTTATGACTATGAGACTTCAATTAAAGAAAACCACAGGTCAAAGCCCCAGAATGAGATATGTCTAGATTCTTTTCAAAGGAGATGGAGTTTAAGAGACAAATAGAGCTATGGACTCAGGGCATTATATCCTTTAGGTGTTTATTTGTCATTATCTAAATGATTGAGATTCCTCAGTGGTCTCAGTTTTACCTCTTAAGTCTAGAATAGTTGAGACTAGTTTGTCCTATAATAAATAATCCGACTTCTAAACTCTAAAATTAGAATTATTATTAGAGATCTTATTAATATTCCTAGAGGAAAAGTAAATATAAAGGGTCATATTCCTAACCCTGTGTTATGACAACTTAAGGTTTCTTCCCAAAACACTATATAAATCATTTTCATAATGACAGCTGTTCATAATCCACCTCTCCAATATTAATTTTTTAAGTTAGATCTGTGTAATTATGAATTAGGGAAATATTCTTAATTTCAGTTTTTGTAAGGGAACACCTATTTGTTTTTATGCTGTGTTTTATCATTGTTTTTCCTTAGCGAATTTAATAAAATGTTAGATTTCCAATATTGATCTTCCAGTATATATATTAGACTTCTAATTAGATCTCTTTAATTAACCCTTATTCATCTTTCTCAAAGCATATTTTCTACTGCAAGGAATAATGATGTTCTCACCTTTGTTGTACCTGATTGTAGCATCAGGATACTAATGGGAATTATGGCATTTGAGCTATAGTAAAATTGCTTTAGTGTTTTCTGCTTGTTATATAGGTCATGGGATACTTGTGAAGCTAAGTCACCTTCGGCCAGCTAACTGAAGACTAAAATGCTTTTGCAGATTTAAACACAAACAGATGTGGAATTAATAAAATTATTTTGTGTTCCACAAGTTTAATATTGTTCTATTTATATATTTAAACAATGATTTCCATGTAATGGCATTTAATAACCTAAATTATTAAGCAATTCAGTTTGTTAATTGGATTTTCATCTAGGATTTTTCTAGTTACCACTCAGCGTTTTAAAATTACATTTCACACAGAGATTGTAAAGGCTGTTTCTGTAAGTTACATTTAGAGAAAAGACCGACTGTAATATTCAGAATGAACAAATGACCTCCACAAGGACTTCAAGGCTAATATTTTTAACTCTAATATACCAGTTCTATATTCCAATCATAGTTAAAAATAATATAAAAAATACTTTTGTGGCCTGTACTTCTAAGACTCCTTTAATCCAGGTGTCTTATTGTGTCTAACAGACACTAATCAATCAATCACAGGGGCTCTTATGTCACAGCAGGCATTATTGTCCCCATTTCACAAAAAAGACTAGACTATTGTACTATACTTCTGGGGAAAATTGTGCTAAAAATACTCAGGGTTATTTATATTATCACTGTTTAGAAAATGACAATGCAGAATTTTAACACCGCAAAAAGAAAATTAACACCTTTTAAGGCTATGCAAACTGGCAAAGTATAGTAAGCTCCTTGAATATTTCTGTTGCTTCACTATTTATTATTAGCTCTTTCATTTTGAATACCTTTTTAAAAATCTTTTTACCTTTTCTTTTTTAGAAAAACCTTGTCCAAGATAATCAAATCACAAAGGAAATCAGGTGACAACCTTCATTCTTTTTGAATGACTGAACTAAATTTATCCCAATTTGCTATATTTTTCTGACTGACAAGGACTATAAATGTCAGGCTTGTAGCTCTAACAGTTATCACAATGTAAACTGACATTTTCCAGTGCCACTATTTTATCATGATCACTATTTAAATAAAGAAAATATTGAATTATCAAGTTTTGTTATTACTTCTTTAAAATTTCAGATTATTTATAGGCATAGCTTTCATAACAGATTTTTTTCTGCATCACATGTAGGGCTCAAGCAATCATGTAGAAAACATAAAAAAAGTTTTAAGATACTAAACAGAATAAATGTACAATAATTTGATTACTTTAAAGTCTTGTAATTTCCAGTGAAATATAATGTGAAAATATTTTTATTTCTTGGGTCTTTATGACATTTATTTCTCTAATCTGTAAGGTAAGAACTATTAGATTGAAATATTGACTATTAGCTATTCAAATTACATTTATAAAATGATAAATGTCTAAAGACGTAAGAAAAGCTTGCATATTTTTTGGAAGCATCTCTGCTTGAACTTAAAAATAGAGACAAGAAAATGTTGAGACAAGAACACAGTTCAAGCACAATAGTATTTGCCCAAAAATAATTCAGGAAATAGTTTTTTAAAAAGGTATGAGAAATTTTAAGAATTAATAAACATATTACAATGTATTAAAAATTCTCTTTCATTACATTCTTATTCAAAATAGTATGTTCCCTAAAACAGAATTTTGTGTTACCTGAAATAACATTCTTTTGGGAACCTTTCATTCCGTATTTCTTCAGTCCTCCCTTCTTCATTCTTACAATGTTTTTTGTCTTTTGTTTTTAAATAAACTCACATGATATTCTTCTAGAAGCCCAATTTGTTACATAATGTGCACATAAATAGATGTACTAATATAGGGGAGGATGGATAAGCCTTTTTTTTCTCTTATAGTCTTCTCTTAGGAACCAAATTCCCCCCCCCCCCCCCCCCAGTCTCCCTCTAATTGAATTAGGATGAGTCAGGGAGACAATTGTATATTGTTGACTTCTGCAGTCCTGGCTTAACTCCATATCACTGATAACACCAAAGTAATGGAAATGGGGATTGCTAAGCCTTTAAAAGATACTGTTCTGCTTTTTATAGGAATTAAGTTAATGTTACTCTGCTTACAAAAATTACATGTCTTTGTGTACACATATGTTCTTTAGAATAATTTTTTTCTTATATGAAAATCCTATTCTCTAGTGCCCTGTAATGCAAACCTTTAAATAGTCCTACAATGTACCATGTCTTTTCATTCCCATGCTTATGAATTTACTGTTCTGCAGCCACAGATTAGTAAAACATTCAGAAAGAATTAAGAGAATGTCAAAGAAACTTCTTGACTTCAGGGAATGGGGTTGGTAAGTAAGCCAGAATATATCATAAAAAAGATTAATTTTTTAAAATAGTATGTTGTAAGAAACATTATATGTGGAGCTTATAAGAAACTCTAATTTAAAACGTTATCCTTGGAAAAATATCACTTGTAAAATATAAGACAAACAATAAGTACCTGTAATAATAACATTGAAAAGATTATGAATGTTTCCTGATGTCACAAAAATATTCACATAATGTTTTGATTTTAAAGAACAAATGAGTACCGTGTTTTGCATCTATGGGCTAGTTGCAAATTACTTATGTAATTTCTACACATTACAACTATACCAATGTAGGTGTCCTTAATGGCTATGCTAAAAGAGAGTAATTACATTATTTTTGAATAATATTTGTCCCTCACCAGGAGATGAGGCCAACTTTTCGGTATAATAGATAAGTGGATTCTAAAGACCAGGTGAAACTTCAGGTAAATGCCACAATTAGTTGAAAAAGGTAGAAGTGATAATTATATAAAATAATTGCAAAGTGTGTAAGGGAGAAATCCATTGTTAAAAAATATATTAATCAGCTCATTCAAAAGCCTATTTTCAAAGACATACTATATTTAAAAAATAAAGATTAAAGATATGTGCTATGTTGAAAAAAAATCGTACTACCCTGAAAATATTTTCTACTTTGTGTATACCCATCACAATATCTCTTTTACGTTTTAGATTTTAAATATTTTGCTTGTTACATCAATCTTAATAGTTTGAATACTCACTAGCAAGTAAGTTCTTGATTACATAAATATACTACCAAATTATTTTTAATCTTTATATTGGTTCAGATGGTTTATTGGGTTTATTATTATAAGAATAACATTGTGCTAAAGTTGACTTCTTCTTGATTTAAATAACATTCCAGAATATTAACTGAACCTGAGTCCATGTTTCTCAAACTTTAATGTGAGTAAAATAGCCCAGAGATCTTGTTAAATTAAAATGTAAATTCTGATATATTTGTTTTTCAATGGGAGCTAAGGTCCTATATTTCTAAAAAGTTCCCAGGGGATACTGATGCTATTGATCTCTGGACCACAGATAAGGTAGCAAGGACCTAAAAGGTGTGTTAAATACAAAGTATCATGGCTAAAGCCACTAAAGAGTGGAAAGCAAAAGCAGAAGGTTACAGCAAGAATCACCCCTACCATTTTATCATACAAAGATTAGTTTTGTTACCAAGCATTCTTTTGATGCTAGTACTGCTCAGAGGGGCAAGAAATGTATATATCATTCACATATTAATTTAATTTAGATTGTCTCTTTCTCTAAGAGATTATATCTCTAGAGCTAAATTTTAGTTTTACTTTGAACTAGGAGTGAGGAAGAGGTCTGTTTGGACCTTGGTACTCTTCAGAGGAAGGCAAATTACATAGAACAGATCAATAGGCCTAGGGCACTTGCTGAGCAATGCGGGGTACCAGGTCAGATGGGGGTGGAAGGTGTCAACAGGAGGTAATAGAATACATGGTGGACACATTTCGGTCATCTCCAAAGCCCATTAGAGTTCTTCCTTCTTTGGAAATGTCTTCCCCTATATTCCATCCACATGGCTATAATCAAAGCATCTGTCTTCACATTGTGTGGACTCATGCCACAATGCCTAGAATTGATGGATCCACCTTACTGTGACAACACTTGATTGAATTTGCAAAGACCTTCAATTCAACATGGACCAATGATTCCATTCTCCAAAGAACCCGGACCTGTAAGATGGTTACTCTAAGATCAATCTAATTATTCTGTGAACAGTAAGTGGTGTATACTCAGGAGTGATTAGAAACAATAGTTTTTCTTGATAATAGGCCAGAATACCAAAGGAAGCTTGAGAGTGAAAGAATAAGAAAACAAAGATGATGGACAGAAGAAATCAGAGACACGGAGCTCCTAATGGTGGGTAAATACCTGGTTCAAGTTCATTATTTTTGTTCAGTCACATCCCTGCCACTAATTTTTAAGAGCCTCTCGATTGGCATTTTATATTTATAAAGAATAAGAAAAGTTGATAAAAATCAAAGGTTTACAATTTAGTGACTTATCACCTGGGGGTGATTTGGCTCCTTCAGGGGCATTTGGCAATGTCTGGAGACATTCTGATTGCCCCAACTGCAACATGGAAGGGAATCTTCATGGGAGAAGGAGAGATGGGTTGGTACTTGCATCTAGTGGCTGAAGACTAGAAATGATGCTAAACATCCTATAATGCACAGAAGTTCAGCCTCCTGCAATACACAAATGTACATACACAACAAAGAATTATCTGACCCAAGCTGGCAGTAGTGCTGAAATTGAGGAACCCTGCTTAAGAGAATAGAATTTGTGTGTGTGTGTGTAGATAGATAGATAGATAGATAGATAGATAGATAGATAGATAGATAGATATTAGATATCTACAGCTAAATTTTGGCTATACTTTGAACTAAGAGTGAGGAAGAGGTCTGTTTGGAGCCTGATACTCTTCCGAGGAAGGCAAATTACATAGAACAGACCAATAGGCCTTAAGACACTTGCTGAGCAATGTGGGGTACCAGGTCAGATGGGGGTGGAAGGTGTCAACAGGAGGTAATTGAACATGTGGTGGACACATTTGAGTCATCTCCAAAGCTCATGAAAGTTCTTCCTTCTTTGGAATATATATAGATAGATAGATAGATAGATAGATAGATAGATAGACAGACCATATATATATATATGTACACTATATATACAGATATATCATATATACACTATATAATAGATATACCATATATATACAATATATACACAAATATATATTACTCATTTAAATAAATTTATATCGAAGTTCCCAAATTGCCAAATCAAAAAATAAAATATCCCTGGAGTTTATTTGTAAAGACCTAGAGGAATATGCCTGTACGAAATATGTTACAATTTATTTTTCCAAAGTACAAGTTAAAAATTGGAGAAATAAATCTCTTTTCCAGCGCTTAGTGACAAATGTTCTATCTTTATGGAAGGCACAGGGAAACTGCAAATCAACAATTGGTCCTGAACTTGACCATTTCTGTCCAGTCTTATTTTCAGAAAATATAAGATTCCTTAATGTGTATATTAGCACTTTTATGTTTTATGGTAGCATGCAATATATTCTGTATAAAACTCAAATGTATATTATACCTTTTCATTTCTACAATTTAGTAGTTAAAAATAACTTAACCCACCCACAAATTTTCCGACAAAATATGATTGTTCTAGATTCTGTTATACACCTGGGACTCAGTTGGAATATTCATCAGCTGAGAAAATTAAAACCATGATTACTTCAAATATAAGGTGAAACTCTCCCTTGGTTCTAATAAAGCATCTATAATGTCCTTCAAATCTGTGGTTATAAACAAGCTTGAAAAAAAATGTAATTTATGTAGTTAGTTGCTTAGATGTGTTTTATTCTGGTTACCACAGTCTCAGTAACTTACTTTAATTCCTCCAAAGAATACAGAGCACATGCATATTGTATTTTAAAGATTTTGGGTCAACTTAATTGCTCCTGAAAACTAGCAAATTAAATTGCAATAATAACCTGAAAGTGAGCAAAAACCTGTTGAATTAGGTTAAATATGCATTCAGAGCAAAACAAGAATCCTAAAGAAATATTGAATACAAGAAAAATTAGCTTATAACTATACAGTATTTTGCTCTATTGAGTGTCGTTTTAAGAGTTAAAAATAGTGCTAACGTAATTCTAACTATGGTAAACACTGCCATCTAGAGGACTTTTATTGTAATGCAGAGCAAAACAAAAATGCCTGAAAGTGGGAAATGTACAGGCCTGTACTGTAGTTTTTTTTTTTTTTAATAGATTTCTCAAATCTGACAAAAAATAATTTATTTCAAGAAATTAGATTAACTGCAACAGTAATTCATTGAGAAATTATTTACTATGATTAAGAGTATCAATACTAATACATTGTCAAAAAATGTATTTGAAATATTTTTATTAATCATAAGTTGTTACACTTGTCGGTAATTTTGATATTATAAAAAAACTAATTATAAGATAAGATATATAGTCATATTCTTGTGAAAGATAAATAAGAGTCAATAGCTAGAAAAACTAGAAATACAATCATGTTAATATATATATATAATGAATATTTCTTTCAGGAAAGCAACTAAATTACCTGTACTATATTATTTCTTCGTATCTTTCCTCTTTTGATGTGAATATTTTTCAGTCCTGTTACATTAACTTCCATAATGTGCTGATTTCCAAGGTGGTGACTGGGCCTCTGTGGGTTTACTCAGGGCCATGTTTGTTGCCATGTTTGTTGCCTGTTTAAATAGAAATACTAGCACATATACAGTTTCCATTGTCAAAAATCAGTGAATAGGAAAAAACATATTTTTTTTCTATGACAAATTTTCCAGGGACCAGTAGTATCTATTTTTAAGTTAAGTGAATATTAGACACATTTATAGTAAAAAATTAAAGAAATATTGCCTGATCAAATTTATTTTTACATACTCCCTAGATTTCAGATAGTGAAATTTGTGAAACAGTCTACTTCTCATGAATTGTAACAAATGTTATGTGTATTTGCAGTTTTTTTAGATGACTAGGATTTTATTTTAGTTTTAGTATCTTTTTATGGTAACCCTGCATGCACTTAAAGAGCTGGAGATTACAAATTTAATTCTGTGCCTAGAAAGAAAAAGTAGTGTGTAAATTTCAAATCAATTCAGATAAGACAGATATGTAGCATTAAAATGTAATTCTGTCAATTTGCTATAAAGCTGTGGAGATGCCTATTTAAGGGTGAAATCTATGACAAGTTAAAATAATTTTTGTTCTCATAATTTGATGTTTTAATTACAATGAATATCCATAAGAATCTGACACAATTTTATTTGATTATAATTTTACATTTATGTGAGTAAGAATTACAGAGTTGATGATAGTGATGGAATTTTGACTAGTATCATCATCATCGTATTGAATCTGGTGTTTCAATTGTAAATGATTACTGAGGAGAAAGGAATGAATTAAATCAATATCAATGAACATACCTATAATAACTTGTTTTATTAGAGACTTATAGTTTTGTATTTTTATCATACATACATAATATACATGTATAATCACTGTGGAAAATATATATGGAAGAAAATAGAATATAAGAGGAGTAGAAAATGTAAAATGTTTAGACATCTCTGAAAACTTCTTAAATTTGATCCTTATTAGCCTTTTTACTAAGAAAACTTTCACGTGTAGAGAAATAGTAAAATCTCTCTAGATTCAACAATTTTAAATATTTTGTCCAATTTCTTTGATTCCTCTTTCACATATTTGCTCCAACATTTGAAGGTAAAGTATAGATCACATTACCACAAAATCATTCAAAATACATCTCCGAAGAATAAGGATCATTGCCTACATACTATGCTTTTATTAGCCCATTTAAGGAAGTAATAATAATTCCATAAACATCATCTTATATCTACAGTATTTTAAATTTTTAAAAATTTATTTCCAAGAAGTTGATAGACATTTGTGGTTTTTTTTTTCTTCTAAATCCAATCTAGTCTGATCACATTGCCTTTGTTTTCTCCTTAGTTTCTTAGTTTAAAACAGTTCCCTCCATTTTCTTCCCCATGACTTTGAATTTCTGATAAGTTTAGAAAAGTTGTGGGGTAGACTCTTTCACAACCTGGATTTGCATAATTGCTTCTTCTTAGGATATTAACTTGATTCTCTGTGACCTATATCTTTGTCAACTGGAAATTAGATCTTAAGCAGCGCTAGCCAATAAAAATACCATTTGCGGCTGGGTGCCGTGACTCACGCCTGTAATCTCAGCACTTTGGGAAGCTGAGGTAGGAGGATCACCTGAGGTCAGGAGTTTGAGACCAGCCTGGCCAACGTGGTATAAGTTTGTCTCTACTAAAAATACAAAAAATTAGCCGGGCGTGGTGGCGGGCGCCTGTAATTCCCGCTACCCAGGAGGCTGAGGCAGGCGAATCGCTGGGAGGCAGGGGTCGCAGTGAGTTGAGATGGTCCCATTGCACTCCAGCCTGGGTGACAAGAGCAAAAACGCTCAAAGAAGAAAAAAAAATTATTTGCATCACTTACATAATTTTAAATATTTTAATAGCCACTTTCAAAAAATAAGGTGAAAAACTATTTTAATAATGTATTTAATCTAATCCAATATATCCAAAATACATCATTTAATATTATATAACTAATATAAAAATTTGATATGTTTAACCTTCTTTTTAAAAGTACTATATTTACAAAATGTGATATGTATTTTACCCTCATAGCACATTTTAATTTGGGCTAGTCACAAATCATATGACTACCATGTTGCCTATCACAAGACTAGGTCTTAATTAGATTACAACGGAATATTCTGGGTGATATTAGTTCATAGGTGAGGTTGTATTCTTCATATTCAATTACACCAAGGGACTCATAATGCCAGATTGTTTCACTGTTCATGATATGATGTACGGTCATTTTATTAAGGAAGTAACTGCAATTCCTTGTATTGTAGAGGACCTTTCCACCTTTCAATGAATAAATGATTTGTGGGATGCTGCATTGATTCCAAATATTCTGTCACTGCACAAACGGGCACCAATTAATTCTGACATCCATTGATGACCTTCATATGAGCCCCAAATTAATTATGTGTATTAATATTATGTGTGCCAAAATAAAGATTTTCTAATCCTATTTTTCTTTCTTTAGTTTTATTTTTTGAGACAGGATCTTGCCGCGTCCCCAAGGCTAGCATGCAGTGGTGCGATCATAGCTCACTGAACTCCTAGGCTCAAACGATTCTCCCACCTCAGCCCCTAGGGTATCTGGGACTACAGGCATGCACCACCATTCCTGGCTAAGGTTTTTTTTTAGCTATTTTTCCTTTTTTTTTTTAGGGAAGGCAGCTCCCTATGTTGCCCAGGCTGGTGTTGAACTCCTGGCCTCAAGCGATCTTCCCACCTTGCCTCCCAAAGTGCTGGGATTACAGGTATGGGCCATAGCATTGGCTTCCTTATTTTACTAGATATCACTCTTTGGTAGAGAAAATCTTTCCTCTTTCTCTTTTTCTCTTACCCTTGCTTTTTAGAAAATTCCCAAACAACCAGATTTTTAAATTCCAGATACTCCTTTCTATTTTCTGAAGGTTTCTTTTCCATGTTATCCTTTTTCTTGAATGCAAATTTTTCTCAAATTATTCTGAGTGTACTAGATGGTTCTTGGTATGGTTTAATTTTGAACTCACTTTATGAACATGGTCCAGGCTCAGGATAGAGGGAGCCAGGATCCAGAACTCATGCCTAGGAGGAGAGCCAATCCCTGGTCAGGAACACCCATTAAGGAAGGGACTTCTGTATTGTCAGACTGAAATTTCAGGTTGCTGTCATACACATCAGCTAGCATAACCTAAAGTCACATATAGTCTTTCTTACTCTCCAAGTTGTGAGTCTTGAATTATTCTAGGTTTACTCCCAAACTTCCTACACTCTGAGCTATAGTTTTCTTTGCTTTGTCTGAATGCTTCCTTTGTTTTTTGATCCTCTAAATTAATTGAAGCTTCAGATCTGCTTATTGACTTTTGCACTCTTAACTCTTGTGGCTTTTGCTTTACTGTCATTCCTTTACTGTCATTGTGAGAGGGTTTTTTCTGAAAGAGTTAAAACAAACATGAAATCATTCTTCTACCTGAGAAAATACGTTTTATATGTGCACAGAGACATGCACAGCCACATATATAATCTGAATAAATATATCCCAGAAACGGACGGGTGTGGTGGCTCATGCATGTAATCCCAGCACTTTGGGGGGCCGAGGTGGGTGGATCACCTGAGCTCAGGAGTTTGAGACCAGCCTGACCAACATGGTGAAACTCTGTCTCTATTAAAAATACACAAAAAAAAAAAAAAAAAAAAAAAAAAAGCTGGTTGTGGTGCAGTGCACCTGTAATTCCAGCTACTTGGGAGGCTGAGGCATGAGAATCGCTTGAACCCGGGAGGCGGAGGTTGCAGTGAGCCGAGACTACCCCATTACACTCCAGCCTGGGTAACAAGAATGAAATTCCATTTCAAAAAAAAAAAAAAAAAAAATCCAGAAATGAGTTGCTTCAATTACACTAAAATGAATACAGCATCACATGTGCTGGTTGCCCTTGGAACAGCCTCCAGTCATCTGATTATTTCTCCCTTAAGACGATAAATTCAACATACAATTTTCTTTGTTATTTTTTATGTGTAGAATGCGTGGACCAGAGAAAACACTTTAAAATCTCACCTCTCATTGCTCTGTCAGCTCCTTGCTCTCTCCTCCGAGCTTTTGTGCATCCCAATTCCCTCAAATGAAAAGTAATATTCAGCTTGTTGTTAATGGCAGGAAAATATTCCGCAGTCATAGTGTAGGAGGTTAGAGACAGTTTGCTTTGCTTTGCTGTCCAGCAGGAATTAATTCTTAAAAGAAAGACCACCACCTTGTAATTGAGCTAGTGAATTCACTTCAAGGTAAGTTTTTATGTTTGCAAAGCCATTTAAGGAAGAGCCTCAAGAAAAGGAATCTCTGTGGCTCCATTTCAGTTGCTAGGGCTTTTACTCTGTGCTGAAAAGTCTGTGATCATTGCTCTTATATGCAAAGACAAACTTGAAGAAAAGAGAGCAGCAGAAACAAATTAAACAAACAGATGCTCCCCACCCCAGGGTCAAAAGTGTCAGGGAGGGTGTTAGGTTTCTGCTGAAGGGGTGATGTTCCTTCTAAGTTCAGCCCTGCCACGTTAGAGGCAGCCCACTCAGTCCTAAATCAATGTTTCCTTTAGTAAGTTGGGAGTACAGCTCACTGGGAGGTGAGTCTGCAACCAATCTGAGAGTCATCTTCAATGACAAGGTGAGGTCTCAGCGTGACCTCCCATGGAGCCCCAGCCTCCTCTGATGTTTCTGCCTCTACCTACCCAATCCTATGTGTGTGCTGGTTTTTCTTTCAGTTCCCCACATGTTCTGAAACCTGTGAGGAATTCCAGCCAGCTTGGCAGACACCCTGAATCACCCTCGCCTGATGTTGGGGTCTGTTCTCGTTCTTACTCCACCTTTTTGGAGTCAGTCTTAATGCATACAGAAACAGAGGAGTCAAATACTGTCTTTGGCCTGACTTTGAGAAACAATGCCATCCAAGAAATAAACAAATAATTATTTTACTTGACTGATAATGTCTCCTGCATGTTTTGATTTGGACTTGAATTCAGCAGTTTGCCTTGGATATTAACATGTGTACTGCTTTTACCCTCTTCATACCTACTTCCTGGAGAATGATTTCTTTTCTTTTTTCTTTCTTTCTTTTTTTTTTTTTTTTTGGGATAGTGTCTCACTCTGTGACCCAGGCTGGAGTGTGGTGGCACTATCTTGGCTCACTGCAACTTCCATCTCTGGGTTCAAGCCATTCTCCTACCTCAACTTCCTCAGTAGCTGGGACTACAGGCGCGCACCACCACACTTGGCTAATATTTGTATTTTTAGTAGAGACAGAGTTTTGCCATGTTGGCCAGGCTGGTCTCGAACTCCTGACCTCAGGTGATCCACCTGCCTTGGCCTCCCAAGGTGCTGGGATTACAGGGGTGAGTCACCACACCCGGCCAGAATCATTACTACGTTACTACAATCAGACTGAACTTCAGATACGTGTGCTGTCTGCTGTCCGAGATGCCTGCCAGACATACCTTCAATTTCCTTCCATCTCTTTCCTTCTTTTCTCTTTCCTCTCTTCTTCATGAATATTAAAACAACAACAACAACAACAACAAATTGATTGGGATTTCCAATGCACTGTATGTCTATGCACCCCACTGCTCCAGATTCATATAATGAAATCTTAACCCCAAGATGGTGGTGTTAGGAGGTAGGTCTTTGGAGAGGTGATTGGATCATGAAGGCAGATCCTTCGTGAAAGGAATTACTTATTATAAAAGAGACATCAGAGAGCTCCCTTGTCTTTTATGCCATGTGATGTTACAGCAAAAAGACTGCCATCCTTGGGGAAACAGGCCCCCCCATCCATTAAATCTGCCAGTGCCTTGATTTTGAACTTCCCAGCCCTCAAAACTGTGAGAAATAAATGGCTATTGTTGATTAGCCACTCAATCTGTGGGAGTTTGTTATGGCAGCCCAAACGAACTAAGAGTTGTCGTGGTTTTCCAGTTCATTTTAGGGCATTATCATTTGGCGTTTAAATTTACTGCACAGATATTTCTCAGATTCCTTGCCTTTTAATTCAAAGGGTTCTTTTCCTTTAATTTTATCACTTAAGAAAGATAAATTTTTATACTTTAGACAAACAAGAAAAGCTGAAAGTCCATAGTACATTGTAGACAAGCTCACTCGCAATTTGAAGAGTTGTCACCAGCCTGCTCTGATACCTCGTGCTGATGTTTTTCTTAGGTTTCAGGATTGGGTCCCAATTCAAGACACATGTGACATTGCCATACAGTAGCCAGCAGCTGTATAAGCCACACTCTTGCAACACAAAATTAGAAACTTAATACAACTCTCTTGAGTATAGTAAAATAAATGCATACATTGATCAGGTTTCCAGCATTCTATTAACCTTTAATGAGGTAAAAATCACCCAGCATAAGCATGGTTTTTCTATAAAAGTCCTTTTAAAGTTATGGAAAAAAAAAACAGGAAGTTATGTATACTTGAAAAAAAATGTAATTTAAAAATATGCTTATTACTAAGACTTTGTAGTTTAAGACATGTACAGAGGAATTGCCGAGTATCATTTCATTCTTAAAAATATTCGCATTGGATAATTACATTGATTCTGCTGTTTTCCAATATTCACCATTTTCACTAATTTTGTTTTTAAGGTATTTTTATTTTTTATATTGTAAAATGTTGTCAGTGTGAGTTATATTTGCTGTTTGCAACTCTAATAATTTGTATGACTCCAACAAATTCATTTGCCACTTTGTTTTTAATTTATATTATATGCCTATTTAAATTCAAACCCCTAATAACTTGCTTTCAATGGCTGAAAATTAGTGAATATTTTCTCCACATAACTCAAGCAAGTGTGTTGTGAACATTTTAACAAATCCAGGTTACTAACATGATTACTTAATTTAGTACGATATGAAAAGAATTGTTGCCTTTTCACATTAGTGATTAAATCTCACTTTTAATTTAATCTTTTTAATATTCTTTTTCTCCTCCAAAATGAGGTATTCATATATGAAAATGTTTTTCACAGTTGCTATATCTTCTTAAATTATAAAATCTATATGAACTCCTTAAGGAAAAAGAAAAAATGTAGAGAGTGGAATGTCTCCTCTCACTCTCTTTTCCATATAATCCACTTCACCTGCCAAAAGATTGGTGTATACCAACTCTGGACTTTCCCATGCTCTCCTCTTCTCCACGCCACACTTGAACACACATAAATGTGCATATAGATATTCGTAGGTATTTTAAATGGACAACTTTGTATGGAAACGCTTAGAATCCAACTTTACCAATATTGGTGGGGACATTGTGCAAAACTTTATTTGCAAATTGTATCTCAGTAATGTCGGAAAATTTTTTAGAAGAAATTCATTCTCATGTACTTTAATTTTTTCTAAAAATCTGTGTTGTGTTGACCATCGCAATACATATATCTTTGTTCCCTTTGTCTCTTAGGGGATAAACATCTAGCACAGTGATTGTTAGGCCGAAGGGAAGGCATATGATATATTGATAAACACTTCCAAATTGCCTTCCAGATAGATACCAATTTAGAGATGTACTAATAGTGTACACTCAAATCTTTGCTAACATTGAGTATGATCAACCTTTCTCAATTTTTATGTCTCATGGGCAAAATTTTTTTAACTTTTTATTTATTTGATCATTAGAGATTTATAAATGATGGATATTATTATTTATATTTCTTTTGGTAGTTGCCATTTTTTCTATATGTTTATATATGTTTAACTGAAATATAGAAAATAATTTATTTTAAATAGTATTATTGTCTGATAATGCAACTATTTTGTCTCTTATTTCCTTTTCATCTTTGATATATCTTTATAATAGCTTAAATTTATATACAACCAAATCAAAATAGTGTTTCCTTCTAATCCTGAGTTTCAACTCATAGCTACAAGAGCCTTATGCATCTCAAGATCATTTAAAAAAAAAAAATCTACTAGTTAAGCAAGTTACAGCTTTTAAACATATTTGTATTCATTTTCTTTGATCTTTATTGAACACGGCAATAATGAAATCCAATTTTTAAACTTGTATGTCTTAGCAAGGAATGTTCTTCATACATTTTTCCAGAAATAAACTTTCCAAATTATTAGACATTTTCAAAAAAACTGATATTGCATCCAAGTCAAATTTATATAACATGCCACATATTGAGAATCCAGAACAAATAACGTAATATTTCCATCCTCTGAAGGATAAAGTAGGTAATGAGAGAGAGAAGAAAAGCCTTCTTTAAAATGGTAATTTCTATGTCTTCTAGTCATATTTTCCATAAAGTATTCTTCAGCACTCATCAGAGGATAAACATCTAGAGAAATGGGTTCTATTGTCAAATACATTATATAATATAAAATATGAGCTTTATATACTATTTCAAATGGTAATATGTTTTATTAAGTACCAAAACCACAAAAAACAAAGTATGTTTCCCAAATTTATTTATTGATGGAGCATTTTTACAAAGAGGCGGCAACTAAAAATAGTGTTTCAAAAAATAATACCTATACTATATTTATAATATGTAATTAACGTGTTTCATGTATGTGTATATATGCATGCATATGTGTACATTATGTATGTGTGTGTTTGTATGTTCATGTATGTCTTTATATTAAACTGATTATCCTCTAATCTGGGAAATCATTACGTTCTACACTACTAGGCTCCAGCAATGGAAAAGTTCAACACATGCTTTAATATTCATCTCAAAGGCATTAATTTGAGAGAAACAAAAATTGAGTTCCAAAAGCTTGGATTTCAGAGCTAAGCTGTAGAAGTCCACAGGGTCTTCCATGTGAGAACAAGTGGAATCATCACTCAAAAGTCTACACCAAGCCAGGGGCAGTGACTCACACCTCTAATCTCAGCACTTTGGAGGCTGAGTGGGGTGGATCACTTGAGTCCAGGAGTTTGAGGCCAGCCTGAACAACATAGCGAGACCTCATCTCTACAAAAAATGAAAAATTAATTAGCTGAGTGTGATGGTGTGGACCTGTAGTTCCAGCTACTCAGGAAGCTGAGGCAGGAAGATCACTTGAACCAAGGAGGTTGAGGTTGCTGTAAGCTATGATTGCATCAAACCCTGTCTTAAAAAAAAAAAAAAAAAAAAAAAATTCGACACCAGCTTCAAGTGATTAATCACCCCTTCTCCCCAGCACCAGGCAGGTAATCAGTCTTTCACTATTTGAGTGAATACCATGCATAACCCCACAGCCAAGGAACTACTTTATCTGCTGCTTTGTCTAGAAATATAACTTGCTTTTTTTTTTTTTTTTTTTTTTTTTGAGACGGAGTCTTCTCGCTCTGTCGCCCGGGCTGAAGTGCAGTGGCCGGATCTCAGCTCACTGCAAGCTCCGCCTCCCGGGTTTACGCCATTCTCCTGCCTCAGCCTCCCCAGTAGCTGGGACTACAGGCGCCCGCCACCTCGCCCGGCTAGTTTTTTGTATTTTTTAGTAGAGACGGGGTTTCACCGTGTTAGCCAGGATGGTCTTGATCTCCTGACGTCGTGATCCGCCCGTCTCGGCCTCCCAAAGTGCTGGGATTACAGGCTTGAGCCACCGCGCCCGGCCATAACTTGCTTTTTATAGTAGCTTGTCTTCCCCTAAAAGTTCGGTGGGTTTGATGACCTTTGAGTCTGAATGTTTGCTCAGCCTATCTGAACTACCCCACCTGACCAGCCTTCCCTTTTCAATGATACAGAGCACTCATAAACAGCTCGGTGGACCTAGAGGGACAGAAGGGCTGGGAAATGCACAGGAGTCCAGCACTTGCACTGTGTATACGCATTTCTGTGCCCATGAAATGGCGGTCCAGATTAACTCAGTACTCAGTACTTTCAGTTGAGCAAGAATTATGGATTCTTCCTTTCGATGTTTGATCCAAAGGTAGTCTTCTAATCCCCACTGTATTGCATCAAATTGTGATATATAGTGATAAGATTAGAAAGCAGTTAGGGATAAAATTTGTCAATTAAAAGTACCTCAGTTTTCTTATTTAAGAATGGACCTTTTACTTAATCACTTCAAATTTCAACTCTATAGCAGCTGTTTCTCTCCCACTCTAAGCTTGCATTTTTTTCCTGCAATCCTATTTTCCCTTTCCTCATTTCTTTAACTTTTCCATAGCAAGGAACCCTCAACTAAGGCATCCCTTCATCCAGAAAGCCTTCAGTCTACTCCAAGAATCATTCTCTTTTTCCCTACTAGTTTCTTTGGTCACACATATCCTATCATCATTCTGTCTTCTTCTATCTCACTGAATGGCCTCTATACATATTTATCAATATATAATATCCATTTTCTTTGACGCAATAAATGAAGTTCTCAAGGATATGGAGAAGGTGATGCATTTTCTTCTTTTCTTTTTGGATTCTCTGTGGTTCCCATCATAGTCCTGGTTACCTAACAGGCACTAAGTAATTACGTGGTTGACAAATGATTTTGTGAATAATATAAACACTCCGAAATATTCTCACAGCAAACTTGAAGACTTAATAGAAAAATGGAACCAATGATTAGGACCTGTTCAGTCATTCATATTACTTTTCTGATTTCAGCCTTTCTTAACAGTTTCACCTGCTTCTAACGTCAACTCAGAATCACAGTGATAACCACTGTCCTTATTCCAATTGTTTCTTCCCATGCCTGTGAAGAAAATGGTAAAGTAACGAGGTCTCAGAATGACATGAGAGCTCGAAGGTCTGTAATTCTTCAAAGTGGCAGGGCCACCATCACTTAGTTTCCCTATTTTTAACCTTTATTTTCCTGTTTTCACCCTGAGTAGTTTCCCTATTTTTAACCTTTATTTTCCTATTTTCACCCTGAGTAGTCTCCTTCTCACTGGAAATATTAAGGGACACTTTTCAGAAAGTTATTAAGCCATAGGTGAAATTGTCCTGATTCCTAGCAAAATTTATCAAGTCAATAATTGTTAATTTAATGTAATGTGTGATGCAAAGGTGCTAGGACTTAGATATGTTGAATGTAGTTAATTCAATGTCATGCTTTGTACTTTGAAGAAGCTGCTCTTGGTCATCATATTTCATTCTCCATGATGCAAATCAACTTTTAAAACAAACCTAATTGTAGGTTTTTATTTTCTTTTTGCTGTACCCTTTCTAAAAATATAAGGGTTCATAAGGTCAGGGACAAACACAAATTTAGAACAAATTGTTGAGCACATATAAAAGCACCTGCTACTTGGGAGACTGGTACAGGAAGATCACTTGAGGCCAGGTGTTCAGCTTCAGCCTGTGAATCATTACAAGATCCTGTCTCTAAAACAAAAACAAAACCATACACATGTACAAAAAAATAATAATAATAATAATAAGGCAAGCCTGTGGTCAAGTTCCAACAGCATCTTCTCAAAGAGACCTTTCTTTACATGGCTTCTCACTCTCTCCATCCTTGGGAAAAACAATTCACCATTGAACACAATAGCGACCACTTACTGAATGCCTGGTACATGCGAGGCACTCTACTAAGCACTTTACAAATGTCATCTCTCAGGTAATCCTCTTCCCAGTTCTAGGAACTTACATCTTCATTTTACATATGAGCAATCATATTTAGAGAGGGTAAATGATATGACAGATTCATGCAGATTGTTTGTGACACAGCAGGAATTTAATGTTCTCTTCAAAGCTTAGTCTATTTCTCTAAAACAGACTGCCTTGCCAATCTGTAGATATCAACTCAATATATTGTACTTAGTTTACTTGTTAGATTAGCTCTAAGGTTTTAGTTTTAATTTTTTTAGTGTAGTTATTCCATTTAGAAAATGTTTAAAATTGTGTAGACTATGCTTAAGATATATATATTTATTACTTTATAAGGCTTGTCAACAGCTGTACAAACCAAAATACTACATAAAAAAAACTTCACAGTTCTAAATACTGATAGTTAAATAGTTTTTTGTTTACTGGTTTTAATTTTTACATGTACTTTAATGACTTCTTTGTTCTTTCTCTCTATATATTCATTGTCTCTTATTCAAACATGGTATCCTGTGATGATATAGCATAAGTAGATTAAAAGTATGTTGAAGTGTTTACTATAGTTTGTTTAATGAAATACTTCAGCAAATATTTAATCTTTGGATAGTGATATTCTTGCCTCAGTTCTGTGACTCTCATTCCAACAAATTATTTTAATTTCACCGGTATTATCTTTTATGCTGGTCAACTTAATTTTATGGGTCCTTTCTTTAACTTTAAACATAAATGTAGGGAGGGGGGAGGGATTGCATTGGGAGTTTTACCTGATGTAAATGACGAGTTGATGGGTGCTGATGAGTTGATGGGTGCAGCACACCAACATGGCACAAGTATACATATGTAACAAACCTGCACGTTATGCACATGTATTCTAGAACTTAAAGTATAATAATAATAAAATAAAATTTAAAAAATAAATGTAAATGTAATATTCCTAGAAATTGAGAGAAAACCTTGTTGTAAGAATCTTTTACAAGCATTTACATTCTTAACTAAACATATATATCAGTTGATAATATAAGTTAGCATATTTAACTTGGAAATTTCAAATATTTAAGTTTTTTTGCCTTTAGGCTTTCTTCAAGCGTAAGACATTGCAACTCAAAAGTATATATTTTTGGAAGCGATTCATCATCATCCCAGAAAAAACTGCGGAGACTTTGTATATTTAAAGGAGAAAATTCCAAACTATTTTTGCCTTGAATAATCTTTGTAGAAAAATGATTTTTAGTGCCTTTGGCAAATTGTCACAGGCAAACAACCCTACTTCTCAACTTCAAATAAATGTGAAATTTACCAACCTTAAAAGTCTTTTTCTAAGACTGTGTCCATCACTGTTATGGGGCAACACAGGTACTTGTACAGAAGCACAAATCACATCCACTTTCAATTATAGAGTCTTATCTCTAATTTCTAGAAAGGATGGTGAATTTCAGAATCATTATGAAACAACAATACTAGAAGAAGGAGAAGAACCACTACAAATTACATTTGCAATAGTTATTAACTGCTCCTGGACACTACTTCCTTTTTATAAAGCAAATCAAATCCAGTTCTGGAACCTCAAGTTCTCACTCAGTGAGAACCTCAAAGACACACATGCATGGGTTAACCCCAACTGGGACTACTGTGTTCTATGAAAAGTGGAGAAAATGTGCAGGTTGGAAAAATGCCTCTGGGTCATCATCCATTGTGGTGGATATTTTTTCAGTCACCATGTAAAATATATATCTATTTGATAACTATGATTTAAAAAGCTCTGAAAAGCCAGTATTTTAAGGTATCATTAGAGATTACTAAATAGACAATCACCAAGAATTTGGAGAAAAAAAAATGCAAGGGTAAAATTATGAAAATCTAATACCATACAATTAACAAATAATTCCTTTAAGAATACTAATTATACTTATTCTGAGAGGAGCAAATGAGTTAAGTCTCATTAGCATAAAGATTTATTTTTGTTAGGATGCAATAAAAGGTAGGATTAGGAGACATTTATAGAATTGTATATATTATGGAAAAGAAAGCAAAACTTTTGTATGTAGAAATCACTTTGGTTAATTATTAGAATTTTGGTTTGGTTGTTGCTCATTTACTTGTTTTTAGAAACAGGGAGACAATTAGACCTACAGCATTGCAGTATATTTGAAAAAAAACAGTGTTGAAAAACCAAAGGATTAGGGGAAATAAGGAAACAATTGGTTATGAATACAAAATTAAACTAAAGTCAATGAACATAGATGAGAATTAAATAGATGGCTTGAAAGCTGTGAACAAAAGAGTTTCTAAAAATTGCTTATGAGACCATTATCATTTACTTATCTTAATAATAACATTATTATTTATTATCTTATTATTAGAAATAATAACATTTCTAAAGTGATTAGTAAGCCTGCTCGATTTTTAGGTGTCATTAAATCTTCAGAAGAATGAAATAACAGAATGAGAAGCAAAATCTAAAGATTATCTTAGGAGATTATATGGAGGGAAGAGAAGTATATGAACTTCACAGTAGATAAAATAAATACCTGTACCAGATATAAGAAAATGACTTCAGTTTTAATTTGATTCTTTATAAGTCATTCTTATTCCAGGATAAAAGTGTCATTATGTGCTTTGCTTTAAATATATCAACGCAATATGCTTGGATATTTGAAAATCCAAGATGGAGAGTAGTGAACACAAAACTACAATATTATTCTACACCTGTATAAAATAATGATACCCTCAGACTTGAGATACGCATTTCTGGAAACTACACTTCAGGCAAGAAATTACCACATTGAGAAAATCCATAACAATGCAATACAATTATTAAAGCAGCAGCCCCCAACTGGTCAATAGATAATGCTCTTAGCATCCCTGAATCACTGCACACAAGGCCATAACTTCAGGACTTTGATTATGGAGCAAACTTCCCTGTGGCCCTTTTTGAAAATTCATAGTACTCCCCACTAGAAACCTAATGTACTAAAGTATCCTGCAGTGTGGACTTAGCTTAGATGTCTGTATTTTATAAAGTCCCCCACAGAAGATAATCACAGGATATAAATGACTAATCTATTGCTTATTAGTAGTTCTTGTTACAGTTTGAACAAGTGGAGTGAGAACATCATAATCAGCACCTTAGTCCTGCTCTCCCTTATGTATAGGCATACAAAAATTATTAGACCAGTGAGGACCAGGGCCCTGCCTAGTGTAGTGTGTGTTTGTGTGTGTGTGTGTGTGTGTGTGTGTGTATGTGTGCATGCACGTTTGTGCATGTGTTTTCAACTCCTAAATAGTTAGCATTACCACAAACTAGTTTTCAAAATGTATTTCTTAAATCAATAAATAAATTACTATAGACTTCTTTGAGCTAAACAATATATTAGGTCCTTGTGCATTATACCTTGCACTTTTTAAAGCAATTCCAAAAGGCATGTGATATAATTCCTAGGTTAGGGTAAAGACAATCAGAATCTACCTTTCAGTTGTGTGAAGTCACACAGCTCGTGAGTGTGTGCCCCGCCAACATCAGACCACTGATCTTCCCTCTACACAAGGGATCCCAAGGCTTCAAAAAAGCAGAGTCCTCTCATCGCGAAAGCTTGAAGTCTCATGAATTATGGAGGTGAAAGCATTTCTATGTAAGTAATGATTTTAAAAAATAAATTAGGATTCTTCAACCTGGAGAAATAAAAATGAAGAAGAAATGTTATAAGCTCCATAAATTCAAAAATATTATGAGAGGCCAGACATGAAAATTTTCAGTAATCTGAGAATGTTTGAAGAGGCTGTCCCCAGAAACTCACAAAAGATACTTTTTAGAACTAATAAAAGATACTTCTACTTTACAGAGTTACTTGTAAAACTTTGAGACTTAAAACCCTGAAAATGCTTCATTTTGTAGATCTACATGAATCTGAAGAGGATAGTGAAAATTCCATACGTGGAAAATCCATAATAAATTGAAGGGAAACTAGGACTTGAAGGCAGATGTGGGTCTAAAATATGATTTGTATTAATGAAGTATCTCAATATCTCAATATTTTAAGTAGAGTCCAATTTCTTTGAAGTTCCAGAACTCCCAATTGTCTGCCTCCTATCTACTTAAAAAAAAAAAAACAAAAAAACACTTCAGTTTATCACAGTTGCTGGTCAAGTAGAAAAGCTAAACCAATGCTGTAGTTCCATGTGAGTAAAATGTATATTATACTAATGTTGGAATGAATGCTTAATGATAAGGTGAAGTTATTAATAAAATTATATTAATAAATTAATGCAATCTACATCTTACTGAACTTTTTAAAAGACAAGGCTATGAATATATATGTTTTTTGCAATGAGTTTTATGATAACAGGATAGGATTTTAACCAAATAATTACCCTTAACCTGGAGAAATTTTGCACCCTGAGGGACATTTGACGAGTTCCAAAGACATTTTTGATTGTGACAACTGGGGTGTAAGGTATAACTTATCCGGTGGGTAGAGGCCAAGAGACACTGCTTAATATCCTACAATGCATGAAATGGCACCTACAGCAACGAATTATCTGGTCCTGTAGTAGGTAGGATTCTAAGGTGTCTCTGAATATTTACAACTCCTTCCCAGTGTTTACACCATGCATAATCCCTGAATTGTGAATATAATGAGATTTCACGCCTATGATTGTTGTGGCACAGCTGAGTTTAAGGTAGGGAGATAAACAGGTATGAGCCCTTTAAAAGAGGATAGTTTTCTCCTGATTGTCACCAAACAGGAAATGAGAGAGAATCAGAGAGTGGGAGGGATTCAACACAAGGGAGGTCGTTGTGGGGATTTAAGGAGCCATTGATCAGGGATCTGATAGGAGCCTCTAGGAGCCAAGAGCAGTCATTGGCTGACATCCAGCAAGGAAACAGAGACTTCAATTTTACAACCACAAGAAACTGAATTCTGCCCATAACAGGAATAGGCTCAGAGAGGACCTTGAGCCACTAGATAAGAATGCAGTCCAAGCCAGTGCAAAGATCTTGGCCACACCACCTTGAGCTATGAGCTAAGAAACAGGTGTCTAAAGTCATAAAATTTGATTTGTTATGCTGCAGTGTAAAACACATACAAGCCCAATGTGTTCATAGTGCCAAGTTTGAGAAACCCTGGCTAAAGCATTCTGGTCTAGCACTTCTCAAATTGCTATTAAAGGGGTGTTACTAGGTAGTTTTCAAAGAAACAATGAACAAAAACCTTCCCCTGAGGATAAACATTTGTTTAACTCAGGTCAAGTTAAAGATGTCTTATTACTGTGGGACATTTCAGAAACTTTAATATCCTGGTTATGTTACGAAGCTACAGGAGAGGAGTTGATTATAAACCAATTCCAAAGCTCATTTGAATAAAGATCTGCTGTTATGGGAAAATGGATTAATGTCTTTTGATTCCCAAAAAGTGGGGAAAGGATATGAACAGACATTTCTCAAAAGAAGACATTCATACAGCCAACAGACACATGAAAAAATGCTCATCATCACTCGCCATCAGAGAAATGCAAATCAAAACCACAAAGAGATACCATCTCACACCAGTTAGAACGGCAATCATTAAAAAATCAGGAAACAACAGGTGTTGGAGAGGATGTGGAGAAATAGGAACACTTTTACACTGTTGGTGGGATTGTAAACTAGTTCAACCATTATGGAAAACAGTATGGCAATTCCTCAAGGATCTAGAACTAGATGTACCATATGACCCAGCCATCCCACTACTGGGTATATACCCAAAGGATTATAAATTATTCTACTACAAAGACACATGCACATGTATGTTTATTGCGGCACTATTCACAATAGCAAAGACTTGGAATCAACCCAAATGTCCATCTGTGACAGACTGGATTAAGAAAATGTGGCACATATACACCATAGAATACTATGCAGCCTTAAAAAAGGATGAGTTTGCGTCCTTTGTAGGGACATGGATGCAGCTGGAAACCATCATTCTTAGCAAACTATCACAAGAAGAGAAAACCAAACACCACATGTTTTCACTCATAGGTGGGAACTGAACAATGAGATCACTTGGACTCGGGAAGGGGAACATCACACACTGGGGCCTACATGGGGAGGGGAGAGGGGGGAGGGATTGCATTGGGGAGTTATACATGATATAAATGATGAATTGATGGGTGCTGACGAGTTGATGGGTGCAGCACACCAACATGGCACAAGTATACATATGTAACAAACCTGCACGTTATGCACATGTACCCTAGAACTTAAAGTATAATAAAAAAAAAAAAATTAAAAAAAAAAACAAAAACAAAATCAATTAATATCTTTTGATTTGATTAGGATCAAATTTAGTCAAATGTACAAACAGAACAAACAAAAGAAATTGATTTCATGGCTCATCTTCCTAATTTCAAACTAAATCAACTATACCAAAAAAATATGTATACCCTTTATAATTTAGACTATTACCACAATGACGGCAATGTTTTTTTTTTTGTTTGTTTGCTTGTTTTGAGACAGAGTCTCTCTCTGTCACCCAGTCTGGGGTACAGTGGTGCAGTCATAGCTTACTGTGAGCTCGAACTCCTGAGCTCAAGTGATCCTCCTGCCTTAGCTTCCCGAGTAGCTGAGATGACAGGTGTGTGCCACAAAGCCCATCTAATATGTTACATATATTTTGTAGAGATGAGGTCTTGCTGTGTTGCCCAGGCTGGTCTTGAACTTCTGGACTCAAGTGATCCTCCCACCTCAGCCTCCCAAAGTGTCAGGATTATAGTTGTGAATCACCATGCCTGGCAACAATGATGCTTCTTGATCATTTATTATTACAGAGGTCTTCAAATAGTGTACAGCATATCTGGACGTTCAAATCTGCAAAGACACTGTATGTATATTTCAATTATTTGTGCAGGAGAGACGCTAGGACTGAGGCAAATGCATGTTAGACATTACATCACATTCTACTTTTACTGGCTCTGCTATTGTCTTCCTTCCACGGTTGTCTTTTGGTCACTTTTAAAGCATCTGCATAGACCTGGAAGAAACTTTATTTTCTCTTTTTCTTGCAACACCCACAGATTATCATTCTGTTAATAATGCTAGCACATGGAGATGGGGATGGGGCTGTGGTAAAGGGATCTTCTACCTTTCTTCAGACTTCCCGAGTGTGCACTATCTTTCTGTGAGTTTCAAAATGCCCTCATCCATATTTTCTAGTGTAGTTTAGACACTCACGTTGTCTGCACTGATATCTGTGATTGCTACAAACTACTGGACACCATTTCTGTCTGTTTTTACTTCTAGGTTCCACATTGCTTTCAGTAGTATCAGTTTCTCCCAGTACAGTATCCACCCCAATATGTGGCTCTACTTTGAATGATAGCCAACCTTTAATATATATTACACTACAGATAGTAACCAGTCACTGCTGATGAGATTCAAACTATGAGAAGGCCTTTTTTGAAGAATGACAATAACCCTAGCAATACTTTAGGGGATAACAATTAAATCTCCACCAAAAAAGGTTTCAACTATCTGTTAGTTAAATAGCTACTATGTCTGACTTAGTATATAATATTTATATTAACAATATCAATGCCCTATATTGGTTTTCCACTAAATACAGCTAACATATTTAACTATTATTATTCCAAAATGATTATTTTTAGCTTACCTCAAAACCATTTTAGAGAAGGATTGTTTATATCTGTTTTATACAGAGAACAACTTTAACATGTAGTATAATCAATTCTCTAGATTAGAAATCATTTTTATTCTATGCATTACTTGCTGGTGATTAATCTTCATGTGATCAGAATGAGCCTGCTATTTAAATACTGAATTACACCTACTAAATTGAGAATAATTGCTTTCTACCTGGCATTAAAGGACTTCCATAACAGACCCAATCGGCCTTTACAATCTAATCCCCCATTACCACTCTACACAGGTGGCATACTCTAGCCAAAATAAATTTGTCACCATTTTATACTCTTGTTATACTCACTAAAACATTTATGTTTACTGCTCTTTTACTCACAAAGACTTTGATTGAGGATATCCTAAGTTGTGTTACAGCAACAGATAGTTCCAAAATTGAAGTGACATAACCCACCAAGTGTCTATTTCTTGCAAATACTTTATGATTAATGCAGGTCATGGAGGGGTAGAGGGGTTGTGGGATTACTGTGATTCACAAGATCTCTGAGACATAGGCTGACAGAGACTGCAAATTTAATTTCTTCACATTTAATTAGAAGTAAAATGGAAAAAATAATGTCTACTTTTGCAAGTCTGTCATGAAGATTAAATATGGAAAACACTGTTCGGATACACCAAAGTTAACATTCCTTCTCTCTTTCTCCATTGACTACCTGTAAGAAACAAATTTCACCTCCCATTTGGACTATAGTTATGTTTTTGCCTGCTAAATGTTAAGTGCTTGAGGACAACGCATATGTCTTCTTTATTCTTGTATCTGCTTAATCATCCAGATGTTTCCAGTAGACTCTTAGTAATACTTGTTGAATATAGAGAACTCATAATTCTCCAATACTGAAATGACTCTCTAAGTGTTCTCTGCAATCCTTGCTCTGTATTTAATCTGAAATAGAAATAGAAAAAAAATACTGAAGGTTTTATTTTTAAAGAGTCATATAAGATAAATGCATAACTAATTTTAGCTTTAATTTTTTCCTCCTACAAACTTTTATGAAAGTTTATAAACTGAGAAACTTTTTTCCAAGAAGTATGGATCCCAGCATATAGTAATCGCTTAATGCATATTTATGAATGAAGTCTGATCCACTTGCAGAGAAACTATACACATCCAGAGATATTAATTATACATCTGTAAAATATAAATTAATATAGGCTTTTGTCAAGAGATTTTTCTCTGAGTACCCTATAAGAAATATTTCATGATCTTGAAGTTAACAATCTTAAGCCACATATGTTTTGAAGTAATTTAGTAATGTTAGGATTTTTATACTTTTTATTGATATTTAATAGGCACTTTTATAAGCCAGAAAAGAAATATTAGAAAGTCATACTTCTACAAATGCTATTTTCAGTCTTTGCATGGCTTATTGAAGTGTCTGGTTTATGGAATGCATTTGGGTTCCATTCCTTACTCTATCAATGACTACATAATTCAAACATAAAAATATGAAAATGCTTACTTGTTCAGATAACAGGTGTCTCATAACATGTAAGAAAAAGTTTGTATAAAATATGTAAGTTATTTGAAATGCAAAGTATAAGCTATTATTGCTCTACTATTGTTTTAACAAATTAGTTTCCTTCATCAATAGTCATGTATAGAACTGGATTAATACTAGTAGACACACACATAAATAGAAGGAATATATTATCAATAAGGTTATTTTGTCTAGAAACGCAATGAAAGATTCTCAAGTACATGGGAATTTTACACACATACTATTATTCGTATCTGAAATATGCATTTTTCTGATAAATTCCTTGCTTCTTGATATTCTAGGTGTCAACCAATTTTTCACTGGATTTTCAACCCATAAAAAGAAGCTGTAAATTTCAGAAATACGAGAGTGTGATTTCAAGACAAATACATCACAAAAGTATGAATAAGAAAGAAATGTGTTGTTTCAGCATAGGCAGGTATTCCTCTTAATTTATGGAGCCGTTTGTCCTGCTTGTAAAATTCCATTTTTTATGGAATAGAGAATTATTGCTACTGTAAGATGTAACAAAATGGCTAAACGCCTGAGGGAAACATAATAAGGACATTTGGGTTAGGAATATAATAATATTCAAAAGATTTCAATGGGAAGTTAGAAAAAGTTATCCCAGTTTTCTTTTAATAAATTGAAGCAGAATTCTAATTTAAAGCTAAATGAATATAACAATCTGAATGCTGCCATACACACTAATATAATTTCTTTAAAAGATTTGCCAAATGGTCTGTATGTAACAATAATTAAAACTATTAATGAAATTCCATGACTTTTTTTGCCTTGATTATTATATCCATTTGTCTAATTTAGACTAAATATTAAATATTCCAGTTACTTTAGTGTGCTACATAAAATTAAACAAATAGAGATGGGAATGTTAAGGAAAGAAGATACATACTGTACAGTACTGGGTGTCCCTAAATATTCATTCTGCCTTTCATTTTTACTAACTGAAACCCAGTTCTGTGTGGTTTAGTGTTGTTCCCAGCTAAACACTTGATTTCCCCAGGTGCTGCCCATCTAGGTGTGGCCTAATGACACATTTCTGGCCAATAAGATGTAAGTAGAACAATGTTGGGCAAGGCACCCAGGAGAGCTGTGTATTCCTGGATAAAAAGAGACAGATTTAGCTGACATTCCCTTTACTTCCCCTTTCCACTTTTATCTTGTGGAATGTCTTTGTGATGCATAGGAGTGCAGATGCCATGTTGCAATTGAGGATAAAAGTCACATTTCAAAGTTTGCAGGCCCCATAGGTAGATGGTGCCTGAAGCATCAAAGATATCGTAAGGCCACTGCCATAGTACTAGGTTTCTTATTATATGGAGAAAATAAATCACTTTTGCAATCTTGTTGTATTTTTTTTCCCCTTATACAAGTGTTGAACACAAGAAAAAGGAAAGGGAAGAGGAAGAGGAGAGATGACAGTAAATCTATGTCGTTTAGAAAGACGAAATGAGAGATTTTAAAGTAGGCAAATAAATAGAAATCCTATCTTCAGTCTTCAAAAATGGCTTCAAGAGTTCTAGTTATAACATAATCACTTTCTGCAGTCTAGGTGTTACCAGAAAGGGGGTCTCGATCCAGGCCATAAGAGAGCATTCCTGGATATTGTGCAAGAAAGAATTCAGGGTTAGTCCACAGAGTAAAGTGAAAGCAAGTTTTTTTAGGAAAGTAAAGGAATAGAAGAATGGCTACTCCATAGACAGAGCAGCCCCAAGGGCCACTGGTTGCCCATTATTATGTTATTGTTGTTGTTTTCTTAACATGCTAAACAAGGGGTGGATTATTCATGCCCTCCCCACCCAACCTTTTTAGGGCATATAGGGTAACTTCCTAACGTTGCCACGGCATTTGTAACCTGTCATGATGCTGGTGGGAGTGTAGCAGTGAGGACAAACAGAGGTCACTTTCATTGCCATCTTGGTTTCGGTGGGATTTGGCTGGCTTCTTTACTGCAAACTATTTTATCAGCAAGCTCTTTAAGAACTGTATTTTGTGCTGACCTCTTATCTCATCCTATGGCTTAGAAAACTGTAACCATCTGGGAATGCAACCCAGTAGGTTTCAGACTCATTTTACCCAGTTCCTATTCGAGATGAAGTTGCTCTGGCGTAACTGCCTCTGACATAGGCAGGAAGTAAAACAAGAGAAAAGGGGAAAAGAGCATGTGAAATGAAGTCAGGCCTCTGTTAAGAAGTGCTCTTGGAATCCTAAACCACCAATGTGGATTTGAACACAAGAGTCCCATGTCTACCACTGTCTGTAGGGAGATTAAAGAATATGTTTCCTTATCTGGGTACATTGATGTTACTCTATCATTGTAATATTAATCTTATAAAATGAGATGAGTATCTTTTTTTTTTTTTTTTTCTTACTAGTATTCTCTGGAAAATTTGGGGCAATTTCTTACTTTCATTGATATAGCTGTTTTTCAATATGTATTTCACACTTTCAGACTATGATGTAAGGTTTACTAGCATCAAACTGCAAACTCAAATTAGGGCTGGATCAGCAATCCTGAATTCTTGAAGGGAAAGTTGGCCTGTTTTTGTCTCAAGAATCGTGGCCAAGACAGATTCGTGTATGTTCTCTCCCTCTCTCAATTGAGCTTTCTTAGTTTACACTTTCACTGAGGGTGAAACTCTTTCAGTTTCTCAGTCATTTTAGGTAATTCTTTTTGGGGTAGTCTTAATTGTAAGTCTCCATCTTACTTCTCTCCATTCATGTCTTTTGAAAACACCAGACTTTGGTTACTTTGATGTCTTTAAAACATGTATATAAATTATCCGATGTTCCTCCTCGGTAGCAGATTCATGCGCAAAACAAATGTTGTGTTAAGTCCCTGAGTTCTAGTATAGTTTGTTTTTCAGCTATGGTAACAGGAAAACAGGGAGATTACCACTACCTTGTCTATATGGCTCCTCATCCTAATTTTCTGTTTCTTCATTTGTGAAGAAGGAAGACTTTTGTTTTCACAAGAGCGTTTTTTTTTTTTTTTTTTTTTTTTTTTTTTCTTGAGACAGAGTCTCGCTCTGTCCACCAGACTGGAGTGCAGTGGTATGATCTCCGCTCACTGCAACTTCCGCCTCTCTGGTTCAAGCAATTCTCCTACCTCAGCTTCCTGAGTAGCTGGGATTAAAGGCGCCCACCACCATGCCCGGGTAATTTTCGTATTTTTAGTAGAGATAGGGTTTTGCCATATTGGCCAGGCTGGACTCGAACTCCTGACCTCAGGTGATCTGCCCACCTTGGCCTCGCAAAATGCTGGGATTACAGGGGTGAGCCATCACACCCAGCCCACAGGAGCATTTTTGTTGAAAAATAAAAACAATTTAGGGAGTAATATGTAACCTTATAATTTTATTTCAAAAAATATCTTATTTAAAAGCTTGAAAATCAACAGCATGATAAGGAGCAATACAAGCTATTGGGGGTCTAGTGTGTGTGTTTTGTGTTCGGGATATACATTTTCAGCTACTGATACTATTTCAATAATGATTATAGTCATTTCAGTTTCTTTTAACTAAGCAGGATTCAAGAAATTGCTCACTTGTCAAAGATTTTGATTTTATGAACTTCATACATTTAATTTTCATGTACAGTCACATCTCCCTTTAATTATGTCTTTTGTGTTTTTCTTGATTAATACTCAGTGATATTTGTTTTATTCAACTTTATAAATAGACTTGGCATTTTGTTCTTCTCTATTAAAACTTTCAAAAAATTATCTTTCTTATATCTTCTCTCTACAACTTCAAAAAACTTAATCTGACATTTATATTCCTTTCAAAGTTTCAGAAGATTTTCAGCTTTTATCCTCATTGAAAAAAAATCAAATATTTTAAGCCATTTAAACCTTTATAGAATAGACTGCTGTGAGAAATTAGGAAAATGAATTCTTTTTCTTTCTTTTTCTTTTTCTTTTTTTTTTTAAAGAAGCTTAAGACGTACTCTTAGGAGTGAGATGCTGAAATAGAGTGGCAGTAGAGGTCACTCAATGGAGAAAAATTTTTTAAATGATAGATTGATAGTTATCTAAATAGAAATGCATATTTTCAGTCTAATGGCAGGAGTTGGGATAGCAATGGAGACTCTAGTTCAATTGAACTCCTGAATGAATAGGAACAAATGACCCATCAAGATATATTAATGATAAACAAGGGGGAGAGAGTATACATTTGAGGAAAGGAGAGTGCTTTATATGAGGGAGAAAAAAAAAAGATCAAGTTTTGAAAAACATGGCTAGAAGAATGGGTCATGGCTCTGCCTCCAGACTTCATGGACAATAATGTGAGGCGAGAGAAGGACCAGTGTCCAATCATGGAGAGAAATACAAGTTTCAGTGTGGAAACAAATAAAAGTTTCTACAAATAGACTATAAATACAGTGAACTTTTTTGGAAATGCAGCGAAGTTGGATTGTAAAATATGGTAGAAGGAATAGAAAGCTGTATATTAATAAAATCATGAAAGCAATGGGTAAGAAGAATACACTATCTTCAGGAACTGTGGCTATGAGAGATACAGATGGAATCAGTCTATGGATATTAAATGCCACACCAGATGGCTGAATTAAATCAGTGGAATGTCTGTGGCTGTGACTGAGGGGGTAGCTTGAATTGGCATGTGGCATTGCCTCAGTAGGAGCTGTATAGTCTAAGTGGAAGAGTGGCGAGTGGCTTATTCTTCTTCCTGTATTCAGGGCTCACCAGGGTGTTGTTGCTTCTACTGCTACTTAAGCCTGGCCTTGCTGTGTCCTATCTAATATTGAGACAAAGTCTCAGTGGTGCTACAAAGGTACAGTGCTCTTGAGTGTGCTGTTTCCACTGAAGAGTATAAAGGTTGTATCTGCCAAGTGGGACTTCACGTTCTTGAGTGTTTCCTCAAGACAGAGTAAAAGTTATATTAAATTGACAGATTAAAATAGAGATGTCCAGAATGAATTGGCAGTAAGTAATTTAATTTGGTGATCACAGAATGCAAGTATTTTAAGTCACCAGGAAGTGATATCGCCGCATTAGTCTTGGGTTGGGTTGGTTGACATTCTTTCTCTTTGCTTTGAAAGGCAGGGATGAGGTCTTTTTAACCTCCTTTTTCTCTCCCCATTTCTTTGCTCTCTCCCCTCTGGCAAGGACAGTGGAATAGTAGCAGTCTTATGTGATGTATCAGACAAGAACACCTTCTTCCCTGGTAATCCTTATAGCTTGATATTCTCTTCAGCTGGCTTCGTGGCTATTCCACTGTACTTTTTCAGCATTAATATTCCCATTCTCTCCCTTAAATTACCCACTAAGAATGATATCAAAGTTATTTCCAGTACATTTTCATTTAAGGATAATGATCATTAATGACTACAAAGCTGAGATTTCCTCAGCTCAGAAAGCCTGAATATAGCTAAAGAAGATGAGCAGGGATGGATATTAATGATAAATATAGAAGATTAACTTCTTTATTGGGGTAGAAAAAGATATTTAGATTGCTAAGTTGTAATGAAAATTAAAACCTATAGTTCCTAAATAGTTCTAGGCCAACCATTACTTACAAACAGGCTATTCCTATATCACTTATACAAAATCTTTATCAGTCTTGCCTCTAATTGCAACTTACATGTTGGAAACAGCCCTAAATCTCCTGACATTTTCATGTCAGTGTCTTCTTTTGCATATCACACACCCTGGCCCCTACATAATGATTAGCATATCCTCTCTAATTCTGTAAGAACTGCAAAGTATATCATCATTTAATTTTGGTAACTCCACTTCAAATTCTTTATTCTTGGTCTAAAAAAATCCTATGTTTAGTATAATTGTTCTGCTTATTTCCCTATACCATTTCTGTTAAATTAGAAAACTTCCTCCATTTCTCATTTCAACTTTTATTATGTTGGCCATCCTTAGTTTATGCAAAAGAAAATGATGGGAATTGATCATCTTCTCCCACTTTTTAGCTTTCCAACTTATTTTCTCCGGACATGCTTCCCTCAACCTCCCCCACGTAGAACTATTGAAGCTCTAGTACTGCATTCTTGACTGACAATGTTACTGATGAACCCTTTAGCCTTCTTGGCTCACACCTACTCCTACATTAGAACCTCATGAATGAACATATGGGAGTCCATTTGCTCCCAAGTCAGTTTCCTACTTCTCTCACAGTGGTACCTTTGTAAGCAGAACTGGCGGCATCTTAGAATTCTAGTTTCACTCCAAGATCAGTCTTGAGTCTGTTGTCTAGTTGAAACTTTGTTCTACCCCACAATGCTATAATGTTGAGATCTGCCTTCCACGGCTATGTGAACTCTGGATATTGAGCTTGCTCATAGAAAACATGTTGTTACCATTGTCTAATATTAGATGAACCCTAAAGTATGTGGCCTCCATTTCTACTCTACCTTAATATACTTCTGAAACTAGTCTTTACAAATATGTTTTCTCATGTTTTCCATGATCTAGATAACAAGTTTTATACAGCTTTTAGTCCAAGTGAACAATTATGCCACCAATATGAACTTCCAGTAAGATACTGATGGCCGTACCATGTATCTTCCATCAGCCTCACACTCACTCTGCTTGCCTCCTACCTAGCACTCCATAATTCTCAAAAAGTTAACCTAATTCTAGGCACAAGCAATTCTATCGCGTCTAAATAGAATTAAAAGTGTGTCCAGATACTCTATTTTATTTCATTGACTCTGAAAACTATTGTAGGTATTGTACTGGGTATAGAAAAACAAAATGCATGTATAACACTATGTAGTATGTATATATGTGTGTGTGTGCATGTATATATGATAAATCATATATATAATATATATACACACATACATATATATAGCTTTTAAATACACAAACACACAAACTTGGTATAGGTTAATTAACAGTGCTAGTCTTATCTATTATGCCTTCATAGACTATGTTATTTCTATTTAGTAGCAAAGACCCAAGACACTAAGGATGGCATCTAGGCTACCCTGTGTCAAGTAGCACTCAAATATGACATGATGGTAATAATTGATAACATAGGTATCCAACACATACAATGGGCAATTACATTTACATGAAGAAAAACTGATAATTTATTAGTTTAGAGTAAAAAGGTGAAGGTGATGGTTTGAGCAAAACTCATTTGCCTGATATCACTTCCCAAAGAAATGATTAACTTTCTCTATGCTATTTGTCAGAGTTACCCTTAACTATGTTGAAAAATTCAGCATGAGCCATTGTGCCTGGTCAAAAAGACACATTTTAAAGTTCAAGTACAAATCAATTGACAAGTATAAAAATATTATGTTCTTTCTCTATAACTGACAACACAGCTGAAATGATAATCTAAGAGAGTAAGTATGAGTCTATTTATTATATGTGTACATCTCTTCTTAAAAGTATAGGCTGACAGAAGATTTCACTCGGCCGAAAGTCTAGAAAGTACCCTGAGGGAACACAATAATCTAAATCAAAGAAAGCTGACAAAGACAAGATAAACAAGGTAATAACAGGGTCAAAACATTCCTGTTGCCACATCTAATGAAACAAACAGGCAAAGAAATAAAAAGAAAAGCAGCAGAAACAAACAAATAAGCAAACAAAAAATGTTAACATTAATCAGACTAGGAAAGGGTAAAAACTTATGTCAGGTAGTTGGAAAATCATTGACTACAGCAGGAAAACCGATGATTGAATATGTGAATGTTACTCTACTCCTCCAAAAGCACAATGGTGTGTAAGGAATTGGTGAGTGGAATAGAAATTACTGGCTGTATGACTGGGCATGGTGGCTCATGCCTGTAATCCCAGCACTTTGGGAGGCCCAGGCGGGCGGATCACTTGAGGTCAGGAGTTCAAGACCAGCCTGGCCAACATGGTGAAACCCTGTCTCTACTAAAAATACAAAAATTAGCTGGGTGTGGTGGCAGGTGCCTGTAATCCCAACTACTCAGTTGGCTGAGACAGGAGAACCGCTTGAACCCGGGAGGTGGAGGTTGCAGTGAGCCGAGACTGTGTCACTGCACTCCAGCCTGGACAACAAAGAGCGAAACTCCGTCTCAAAAAAAAAATAAATAAATAAATAAAATAAATAAAAAATGCTGGCTGTTTCCATTATACATTCTTTCTTTCTTTTTGTTAGTACTAGAGACCCCAGTTTTGGCTTGGAGCACAAACACATAGGATAAAAGATTATATTTTCAAGTCTTCTTGCAAGTAAGTATTGGAAGTGATTTAGTTTTGACCAATGTGCTATAGAATGAATTGTGTGTGATTGTAGGTAGGAGTCCTGAAGGAAGGGTGCATACTCTTTTCCTCCTCTGTTCTCATGTCTGCTGGCTGGTGGATGCAGTGGCTAAAGCTGGAGTGCTCTAGAGTCACAGCATGGAATATAGGTACCAAAAGCAGGATTCAAGTTAAAAAAGATGGGATCCCTCGTGATCCTTGAGCTGCCATATAATCCCATACTCCACACATGATGTAGCAAAAATTTAAGCTTCTATTGTGTTTAAGCTTCTATTATTTGGATTCTTTCACAGCTGAAAATAATCCCATTCTTGATGTAAAAGGATATCAATTATTGAACATTCCTATCTTTCTGTTTTAATCCTTTCACTCAATTGGGTGTACCAGTTTAGCAAAGTTCCTAAGTGGAAGGTTGCACTTTCCTTTCCTCCCTATCCAGGGCCAGAGAGAGACAATGGGTTATGTAAATGCTTCAGCTCTACAGACACACATTTATCCTCTAGTGGGTTTTGCCAAAACTGTGGACTAGGTGGATTCAGGGTCACCTTGAACTGCTTTCTCCACCATGTCTGCTGGTGACAACATATTCGTCTTGAATACCACAATTTCACATCTCTCAGTTAGCTTAGAAATAAGCAGGAGAGAATAATTTATCAGTGGTCTCAATCCCCCAATAAAAGTTAAGTGAAAACAACAACAACCACCACAACAAAACTCATCCAGCTCAAAATTTAGAGGGAAGGGAGTGTGGTGTGCAGACAGAAAGCAGCTCAGAGACAACAAGTCACGTAACTGTTATCTAGGAGCCTTCTGCACTCCTGTGTATCAGTAGAAAACTTAGGACCTGCTACTGTAAGGAAAGCATAGGAGATCTCAGAAAATATATCATCATCATATCATTATCTTCTGGTTCAAAAAGAAAGAAAAAAGGCATAGGAGAAGGAGTCGTCAGAGGAAAGTAATAAAACAAGAGATGCTGGCAGTTATGAGTGTAGCAGAGAAAAACATAGACAGTCCGAAAAATGTAGCCTCTTTGAGCCTAAGCCTTCTCCTGGATAATGAAGATTATATTATCCTCACTTCTCTTATTTGGTGGATGTCGGGTCAGATGAAAAAGGTTGAAAAATGTACAACTCTCTAAAGCGTTAAACCTATTATAGTGTATTCATTTTGCTCTTTCATCCTCTGTTCTCTTGGTTTGGGATATTTTTATTTTTGGAAAAGTTCTCACTGATTTGGGTATCCGAATTTTTTACATTCTTTACATTAACTCTTTCCATAATTCCTTTCTCATTTTAATTCTAGGTTCTGGGAAATAGGGTGGTTACTTAGAATATTGTATAATCAAGAAAGTGACATTTTAGGGTCCACATAGCCCTCAAGCTTCCATCATTTCCTTGTTGATATCTGATGGCTTTTTTTCAGTATCAGAATTTCTAATTATCAGAATCAACTTGTCACTAAAATAGCTTTCTCTCTGGATGGTCTACTTCCCATTGTCTCTCCTAAATCTTCCTTGAACTTATTTATTTTCCCATTAACAGATTACTATTGATATATATCAATTTTATTTTCTTTTATCAGCTTGATTTCTTGCACCTCACTGTTTTCAGATAGCCATTGTCATCTTTTCAGGTCATTTCAACATTTCCTTTCTGGTTTTTGTTTTTTTTGTTTGTTTGTTTTTTTCTTGGATGATATAGTTCTTGTAACATTGATATCCTTGGGAAAAAAATGTCAAGTTGGATTTATACAAAAAAGTGGGGGGAGAGGCAAGAAGTAGTCTTGACACATAAGGTGGGTTACAGACCCATAAATGGTATCTTAAGTCAAAATGATATAAATCAAATCTGATTTTCCTACAGAAATCATGGTAAAATATTTCTGACAGAGAGGCACAGCACTGAATTTTTAAAATAAGTGTCTATATATTTTAAATTTAAACTAGTATGAATAATTTTTGGAAATCTGAATGCTAAATCCTTTCAAATGTATTAGCAGAACAAGCTTTCCAATCATATAATTTTACTAAATATATTACGTGGTATTGACTTAGTAGGTATCACATTCTGCCATAGTTAAATCTTAATTCCAGACATTGTTTCAAAAAAATAAAGAGGAAAGACATACTTTTACTAGGTGAAAGCCTTCCATAATGTTATTTTTCTTATGGTAAGTAATTATAATGGACATGTTTGAAGGGACTTTATTTTTCCTGGAGCCCGCTATAAGATACCTGTGAAGAACTAAAGGAACACTGAGGCTTAAAGACAGAGTGAATCTTTTGATAAGAAAATCTAAATATAGATTTGTATGAGATCATTTATGTGGCTCTATGTGCTGATGAACTGATAATCTGCGTATAATTGACTGAGGTTCATCAATGAAAAACCCAAGAACCAGCCTACTCACCTTTCCCTGGGGACAAATGTGCAGAGAAAATTTGAAACAGGTTTCAAATGAAAATAGTTCCACTGAGTTTACCTTCAAAAAACAATGTTATTCTCTTAGATTATGAAAAAAATGAACTTCAAGTTTTCAATAAAAGCCTTTTGCGAAAGAAATAATAAAATAGACCATCCTCTTACACATGCATGTTCCTTGACACATGGTAAGTGCTTAGTAGTTATTTATTGAATAAGCAAAAATTAACTAATGACATTTGGATAGCAAAACAACCAATTGGAAGTTAAAATAAATGATTGCTTTTATAGATCCCTAAACAAGAATGTGAAATGACAGCTGGACTACATTCAACCTTTTTTCCCATCTCAATTTATTCAAGCCCATCTTTGTGTATTGAGCCATCACACCATAGCACTAGCACTAATCAAATACCCCCCCTGCAGATTTACTCACAGTTTACACCTGTGAGGTTGGATGCAACATAAATATTCTGCTAAGCTTTCTCTTAAATCTGCCGGCAAGTACCTTACAGGAGTTATGGTAATATAAAATTTTCTACCTTTATCATATTTATAGTAATGAGTGGTTTAATTGACTTCCCTACAGCAGAATTCTCTTCCTTCTGAATTAAAGTAAGAGTAAAGATGGGGATATTAAACTCTATTAATAGTTTAAGATGTAATAAATGGCTCAACCCAAAATAGCTGACTCAGAGACAGACAAAGATTTAATTTCTCAACAATTTGTATGCAAGGAATGATTGCCCAAGTACAGAATCAGGGAACTGTGGGTTCTGCATGAATCACTTGAAGGCCCAATTCAGAAACTCTGAGAGAGGAATCTGCATTCTTTAACAAAATTTTCTGGTGCTTTTTATACAATCCAAATGTTGTCAACCATTGTCTTACAATTTATCTTACTGATTTAAAAAAATATTTCTTAATTAGGATGGTGTGTTAAGTGTTTTGTCCTAGAAATTGTTTCCACATCAATAACTGACTAGAGTCCTACGTGTAATATTAATAATAAAAACAGTAGCTATAGCGTTTGTACTGATAATAGCATTTTAAAGTATTTTTAGGAAAGAGGCAATGTGATTAATATTTGTAGAGGAAAATACAAATGGCTATGTGTCAGTAGGAGCTAAAAATTCACCAGCATTAATAACTCCTCTAGTGAGCTCTCAGTATGCATTAAAGCACTATGCACGGTATTCTTCCTGTTGCCATGTTAGTAAATATTTACAATAGCACCACATGACAGCTATTAGTGTATCCATGTTAACAAAGAGACTGAGGGTCAGAGAAGCAAGATGAGTGATCTGAAATTACAACAATCAGGTCCTTCTTTTGTAGAGTTTGCATTTCAAATTTTGAGAAGCTAATACTCTAAGAACAGAAGAGGCAGAGGAGAGACAGAAGAGCCTACTCACAACACTGAGAGAGTGTCCAAGCCTGAGGCTCCTGCGAGGTCCAAAAATCCACTTTCCGGGAGCTGAATTTTCTTTTATTCCTCCAGGTGTGCATGTTGAGTGCTTGTGCTTCTGCTCACCCACCCACTATCTTTTCCTTTCCTCAGTTCCTGATTAGAGCTGAGTTTTTTGCTAGGGCCTTATCCCTAAAGGGCAGGTTCTGATTCATCACACCCGGGACAGAGGCTGGGGTGAGGTATTTAGAAGACCCTCCCCAGGTATGGTGGTGAAACAGGCTTGCTGATGCCCCAAATTAATCACTCACTGCCAGCTCACAAGCTACTTTGCCTACTTAAATTTCTTTAGTATCCAGTATCCTTCTTTATTTTACTTCTACCATTTTGCCTCAAGATTGTGCCCTGTCTACAACCTCTAATGCTCAGCTTCTGTCAGGTAAAATTTTGATTTTTATCATTTGTACATTACTGAGTATTTTAGATTTTTTTTTCATCTCTGTGATAGTAGCATTTCAAGCCTTACATTTTGGAATGGTCTTTAGTTAATAACTTTCAAAATGTAGGACAGCATGAGGAGGAAGTGCCTGACTCACTGGCCCATAGCAGACATTTCATAAGTCATTGTTGAATGAATGAAATAACAAATATATAATGTTTTACATACAAATCCCATATTTTCATATGGTTGGTTGGTTTGTTCTCTGATCTTTCCCCTTTCTCCCTCTTGGTGTCTTATTTTTGTGTTAAAGATGCAGCCTTCTGTCCATCAACAGATGAATATACAAAGAAAATCTAGTATGTATATACAATGGAATACTATTCAGCCACAAAAAAGAATGAAATCCTTTCATTCATGGCCACCTGGATGATCCCAGAGGACATTATGATAAGTGAAATAAGTAAGTCACAGAAAGATAAAAGCTACATATTTTCACTCATATATGTGAGCTAAAATGTTGAGCTCATAGAAGTAGAGATTAGAATGGTGATTTCCAGAAGCTGGGAAGGGTAGGGGAGAGGAGGAATAGGAAGAGGTTAGTTACACAACACAAAATCACAGCTTAATAGGAGAAATAAGTTCTAGAGTTCTATAGCACTATAGTGTGACTATAGTCCACAGTAATTTATTGTATATTTTCAAATAGCTATAAGACAAGATTTTGAATGTTCCTAACATAAATGATAAATGCTTGAAGTGATGGATGTCCCAATTACCTTGATTTGATAATTATACATTGTATATATGTATTGAAACATCACACAATACCCCATAAATTTGTACAAGTATTACATGTCACTTAAAAACAAAATTTTAAAGAAAGATGTAACTTTTTCTTAATCTCTTTAGATATACCAAATATATATTTTAATACCCTCTTTTAAATTACATATTTCTCTAGAAATCAGCTTTTGTTTTGTTGATCTTTGTTGTTACCTTTTACCACCACTAGTTTTCTAAAAATATCTATCTGGTAATCTTTGATTGTCTGTGTGTTTTAATAATTAAGCACTGAGAAGGTAGTTTGGGCGGCTTCTTCTTCTGATGTATATATGAATGATTTCTCACTTTCCCTGATTGGGAAGTTTCCAGAGACCTCAGTGTGGGGGGAGAATGTTAGAGTTCACTGGAATTCTTCACTTTAGGGTGAACAGATGGGCTATCAGATAAGGACTCTCAAATCCCGAGAACAGAGGGGGTTTTACTATGAGGCTGCAACACTCTATTAAAAATCTTTGCTTTAATTTTATTACTATTTCAATTTATTTAGAGAAGAACTCCTTATCTTTCTGACAGAAATTGAGCTCTGTGTGCAGGTGCATGCATGTGTGTGTGTGTGTGTAGAGTGGTGGGATAGTGGCATACATTGTGCACAGTTGTTTCTTTTGGAGACCTTCAATTAATCCTCTGCTTTTTCAGGTCTGCTTCTTACTTGGGCCCTCCATCCTAGGTGCTGACTTACAGCTCAGTGCCTCCCTGAAGATTTGAAGGATAGATTAGCTCCCATTGCTGCTATAGATCCCTCATAGAGTACTTCTGCAGTTCAATTTTTGAATTAGTTTTTATTTCCAGATTTATTAAGCAGTGCTGTTAACTTTTTAATTGGTTAGTTGTTTTATTTTGTTTGTTTGTTGTTAATTTCTAGTTTTATTGCAATGGGTTCAGAGAATGTGACATTTATAACTTTGAACTATGGCATTATAATACATTTTGAGGTTTATTTTATTTTGATTTGATTTTTGGTACCAAGGATGCTAGTAACATAGTGAATTTTTTGGCTACTCATCACCAAACTCTTCTATGCTTGAAGAATTCTCCCAGTGATTCCTAGGGTGGGGCAGAAGCCTCTGATAAAAGAAGCTGGTGGGTAAAGCTCATTCCAGCACATTCCCTGCAGAAGAATGTAGTATCCGACTGGGCTCAGTGAAGGTTACTAATAGGTTCCTCAAGGCTTTGATCTAATTTCTGTGCCTCACTCAACAATCTCTACATTCTTTCATCTTCTGCCTGTGGAGTAGTGAGAATGTCTTTCACTCTAAATACAGTTATTAATGAGCAGGACATAGGAAAGGAGTTAACGTAGAGACTATTCTGATCTGGAGATTTCACTGCTTACCAAAAGTTTTTCTTCTTCTGTAATTAGTGGGGTAGCCACACTCCAACATTTAATTGGGGAACTGCTTCCCTGACATTTTGTAGTATAGTCTCCATCTTGGACTGTCCATTGGAGTCACCAAGTGTAATAATGTAAGTTACAACAAATTTTGGTCCTGGTGAAGTTTCCAGACTGCTTTAATACCTACTACCTACAAAATTCACAAAGAGGTATGCATGCACACACACATAGACACACATACACACACACACACACACACACACACACACACACACACACACAAAGATACATGCACAGGCATGTCCTTACATGTTATACTGACTCCTCTCAAGTTCGAACTAGTGATGTTTTTGGAAAAGAGGAAAAGTCCACTTGTTTCTGTTTGTCTTCTTTTGATATGTGCAGTCAAGTGATGTGTAAATCTAATTGGCTTTTTCCTTAATCCAATTACATTTGGTTCCTCTATTATAAAAATAAATTCAAGTTTTGTTCTATTGATGGCACTTACTCTTTTTTTTTCTAACTCTGCTGTAAAACTTGTCACATTTACTTGATACTCCTATTATACCTAAAAGGAGCAAACATAAATACTTGGGCTCAATTCGATATCTTGAAACCAATAGTTTATTGCCTTTGTTTCCTTTTCAAAAAGTAAAGCATCCATAATGCTTCCACTAACATGAAGCTTTTTGACTTAGTATCTGTATTAGTTCGTTCTCACACTGCTATGAAGATACCCAAGATGATAATTTAAAAATAAAGAGATTTAATTGACTCACAGTTCAGCATGGTTAGGGAGGCCTCAGGAAACTTACAATCATAGCAGAAGGCAAAGGGGAAGCAAGTAACTTCTTCACAAGGCAGGAAGAAAGAGAGGTGTGAGCAAAGGGTGAAGAGCCCTTATGAAACCATCAGATCTTGTGAGAACTCACTCACTATCACCAGAACAGCATGGGGGAAATGGCCCCCATGATTCAGTACCTCCATCTGGTCTCCCCCTTGACATGTAGGGATTATGGGGATAATGGGGATTACGATTCAAGATGAGATTTGGTTGGGGACACAAAGTCTAGTCATATCAGGCTTTGGTCTTATGGTCTCCTTTACATTGTGGTGCACTTACAGTAACTCACCTCATTGGATTAGGCAGTGCATGCAATTTCTTATGAGCACTCTAACACAAAGTCATAATAGGAAAGTCAATTAAGCAAAACTACAATAAATATAACAAACATCTGGCATTGAGGGATAATTTCCTGAGCACACTTAGAATCCCTTAGTAAATACACCTATTGAATAGCCATTTGCCTAATGCCTAACCACTGACATGTGTGTTTCTCCATTAGCCTCACAAGGAAAACTTTTGGTGATGTGTTGTGTTTCCATTCTTACCTCTTAGCTTTCTAGCTTTTACTGAGCTGAGTTTGGCCCCCAACATAACTTTCTGTGTAAATATTTTTACTTCCACATGATCAGACATTATACACAAATTTTCTTCTGCCTATTTGATCATGAAATCAAATAAGAAGACATTTAAACTCCAAGTCAATCAAGCTATTATTCTCCATTTCTAGAGATATGAATCTTATTCCTTCGCTTGTTGTTCAGGAGACATGCATTAAACAACAGAAATCTTCCAAGATCCTGGAATATTAATGAAAAGTTCAAACTCATGAACCTAAATATCTAACTAGCATTTATAGTAAAAACTTTTTTTCTATCTACGTTTTCCTTCTTTATAATGTGTTATAAAAGATAAGATGTAGGTCTCATTTTTTATATGGCCAAAAAAAGCAGAAAAACTGAGCACCTAACAGGCCTTAAGGCAGGGAGCAGGACTTATATCCCTGCTGAATAGAATAGTTAGCCAAGAGACAGAAGCCTTCTCAAGTTACATTATGGATATCAGCCAAGTTTGCAGGGAGGTAGACAGTGTGCCAGCATAATTTTGACCAGAAGCCAAAGGGATGAACTTGGGGCCAAACAGGAAAGAATTCTTCACTACCCTAGAGACTGAAAGAAAGACCCAAGACAATACCTTGAACCAGACGTTAGGCAATGAATAACTAGACCAGCTACAGCCTTCAAGGTTGAGAGGTCTACAGACTGAAGGAGAGTAATGATGAGTGTGCTGTGAAGTCTGCATTTTTAAAATTCCACTGCTTATTATTTTGAGGAGAAATGCACCTAACATAAAACCGCTTGTAGTAAAGAAAGGGTTAGATAACGATGCTTTTTTATTTCATTGAGAAATTTAAAGCAATTAGGCATGAGAGTTCTGCTTTCACAACTACAAATATAAGGCAGGGAAATTCTGGGCCAAAGACAGCAGGTTCCACTGAGGCCTTCACCCTCAAGCTAAAAAGCCTGGAACCATGGCCCAAAGTGAGAACTTACATTCCTATTTTCCCACTCAAATGTTGCCTTTTCCGAAACCACCCATTCCCACCTGCTCCCCATCCTGTGCCTATAAAAACCCCAGAATGCAGCTGGCAGAGAGGAGAAGTGGGTGGATGTTGGAGACTGTGGCTGGATATCAGAGAAGTGGCTTGACTTCAGAGGGACATCTTGACAGTGTAGTTTCAGAGAAGAGACCGTCCCTGCCTGGACCCCAGGGGAAGATTACCTTCCTGCTTTGACCCCTTTTCAGCTCCTCTTCCTGCTGAGAGCCACTTTCAAGGGCAATAAAATCCCCCACATTTACCATCTTCAATTCATTAGTGCAATCTCATTCCTCCTGGATGCCAGACTCAGGTACCAAGAGTGAGGGTGAGAAAAGACTATCACACCGACCCTTCACTGAGCTGCTAACACTTAAGCCATCCTTGATGGCAGAGCTAAAAGAACACTCTAACACTCCTTCTGGGGCTTCAGGGGTTGCATGCACCCCTGTAGACACTGCCATGGCACCCACATGGAATTTTGCTTCAGCCCAAAAGCACTTGCCACAGCTCTTGCACCTGCTCACCTGTGCCCCCCCTCCAATCAGGGGTAGAACGCAGGGGGAACAAGTGAGTGGAGTCCTGGAGTCCGCCCCCTTGCTGGCACAGAAGTACCCAGCTGGTAGTGCCCGTGCACTCCAGTTCCTGCCCACGAAGGGGTCAGGGAAATGTCCTGCTTCACAATCACCTCACCTGCTTTCTTTCAGTTTCAGAGACAAGTTCTCTTATAGGGTTGAAGGCCAGTATCTCCATTTGTGATGAGTCTCTTCTCCTACTCCAGGGGTCTTATTTCCTATGAATCTTAAACTGCTCTCTTTTATCTATTCCTTTAACATCTAATCATATTAAGTAAACATACTCTATCTTTAAAATAGTGTTTAATTCTATATTCTCTCTCTAGCTAGTACCCCCATCTCTCCCTTCCTTTATAGCCAAGCCTCATGAAAATTAATCATTTTTGTTTTAATTTCTTTGTGATTTAGCCTATTGCAATATGATATAGCTCCTAATACTCTGAGAATATTGCCCTTTTTGAGGTCATTATAGAATTTTTTTTGTGATTAAATCCAAAAAAGTATTTATAGTCCTTGTTTTAATTGAATCCACTAAGCATTTGACTGCTTTATGTCTGTATGCATTCATTCATGTCACTCTCTGAAGAGAACTTCCCTAGGCATTTTGTCTTCTTCAAAAGACTCTACTTAGTTTCTACAAATGGGCAACAGAACGGTGATAGGGGAAGAAGTCAAAGAGAGTGGTAAAAAACTGGAATTTCAGAAATATGGCTTTCACTGGGATAATTTCCTCTTCTTGGTAGGTTCAGATTATTGCAGAGAGCAAAAAATCACTTAATGAATAAGATACTGCTGTATCTCATTTCAACCTAGGAAGTAGTTTAAACACTTCCAAAGGGGAGCAACATATCAACACAGAAATGACTTATTCATTAAATTGATAGAAGTATAACCTCTCACTTTCAGAGGAAACCTTCCATTACCTGTTTTGTGAGAACACTGGCAGTTTCTATTTGTTCTCCCAGCATCTAACTTTGACTAGAACTCTATTAAATTAAGAATGCATAGTGACACTGTCAAATGTACAATCACTAAAAATGTAAAAATGATTAAGGATTAAGAATATATGATTTAAAATTTACTTGTAAATTTTAAAAAGATAAAAAACTTAGATAATATTGGTACAATTGGAAGTATCTATTATTTATGGAATAGCTTATGAGAGGGTGAAAGATTTGAGGCTGGAGAATGAGGACTCACAGAAAGTGTTAAACTTTTGAATATTACATTCTGGATGTTTTATTTTCTCACATTAGACATTTTTTTGAAAATCAGATTATGTATATTTTCAAAATAGTAGCTTTAAAAGATCTTCCAAAAACTTATTCATCTTCACCTCTACCTTTTATTACTTCTCTTTCCTTATGAATATATATAAATACCCACAAGCAAAAATACTCTTTGAAATGGGCATAGATGATTATACTGGTTTGGCGTATTTGGTGGAAAAGAGAGAACAAGAAACTTCTCTCACATGAGATGCAAATTGGAAAATATCTGTGATTTAATGGCAGATTAGCGTCATTTATTTTTATATTTGTTGCATTTTGTTATTTTTAATAGAATTCCATTTGCCTGGATTTGACTCCAAAATGTAAGTTATTTAACAGATATCATTAGGTTGCTAAGCATTAACACTTAATTATCATATTAATAAACAGTTATTACTCTCTTCTACACTGTGCCTTGCCTCTGCCACATTAGTATGCATGCACTGCTCTTAGGCAACTTAATTGTCCTTAAAGGAAATCATTACAATTTAAATGAAATTGGGAGCTACTGGTTAGGGAAGGCTGTAGGGCATGCACAATACATACTAAACAAGGAACTGTAATTTCCCCAAATCACATTTTTTTTTTTTTCCGGTAATTTTACATCACAGCACTATATCTATTTGGTTAAGGGGGAAACAGTTTACTTTTTGCCTTGCAATTTTATAAGGGCGCCATTTAACCAAGGACATGCAAGACTTTGAAATGGTAGCAAAGGAACTTGAGTAAATCAAATAATTTCTTTGCGGCTGGTAAACTGTTGTCAGCATTTGCAGCAGTCAATGAAGCAATAACGTATAGCATGGTGGGCAGCCATCAACCACCACGTCTGCCTCTAGGACTGAGGGCAGCAGGAGGCCAGAGACTTTATGGAGACAGCTGTTGCCTCTCCCCATATGTGATTTTGTTCATTCACTTCACAGCAACACAGTTCACACGCTGCTGCAAAAATGGGGACTAGGGCCATTCTCTTGTGTCCTGTTACCCCTTTCTCACAGTCAAGAACTCATCTTTTTTTCATCCTCAATCATAAAATGACTTAGTTTAGTGATTTGAGTTAAATACTCTGCTATTGAGATGCAAAGAGTTTAAATATCCCTGGACTCTTATTTGTGATAGATAATTAATCAATGTTTTACACCTTAAACAGCTCTTCATTTTTCGTGAGTGACTTATGATAAAAGCAAGGATTTAATTCACATGGGTATTTAGCATTTTCAGATTAATCAGTTAACCTTATTAATTCCCGGCTTTGTGGAAATATATGAGGACTGACAGTAAAATAAAGGAAAATTCTGCTTTTAAATATATATAAAGAATAAAATAGGAATTCAAAATATTGAAACTAAACCACAGGGCTGACAGGTATTGAGAAGCTTACAGTAGGCATCTACCAAACCCATGGCAAAGGTTACTTCTCATTGATACAAGTTGAATATTTCTATTTTACATGCAAGTTAAATGTCTCTATTTTACACATTAGAAAACCGAGAGCAGAAAGTCTCATTAACTTCCCTCTTTGTCTTGTAGTTATTAAATGGCTGTATAAGGTCTGTCTGCCTCTGGTGTACATATTCATACTTGAATGCTTCACTGCAAACCTCAAAGACACCTTTATTATTACTATGGACCACCTTGTTACATCTAGAACTTCCTACTAATATAGGAAGAGAAAACTGATTTATTAATCATTGCAAAAGAATTTATAGAGATTCCCTTCTCTTTGATATTATGAGTTACTGTATTTTTCTGTTTTTTCATCAGTAAGAATGCTTTCTGAATAAAGTCTATATTATAACAACCCTTCACAGAGTTTTGTCTTCCTTTTTAATATGAAAAAATAACCAAATTAGTAGGCAGAAGTGAGAAATGATTACTGGTGAAATATGATGCATGATATAAAGTCCTGGAGTCCTTATGGTGGCCTACTGAATTTCCAGATTGGTGATAGAGATATTTCCTTAATTTTCTACTTCCCAGGAATGTGAACTTGGGTATGATGTTCAGAATCTCAGAGCTTCAGGTTTCTTACTTGTCAAGTAAGAGGAATAACTTATGCCATATCATTCTGCAAATATTAAAGGAACAAAATATACATTCACTTTTTTTTTTTTTTTAACTACAAAGCAATGTGTTTTTTGAAGACAGTGTCTCCCTCTGTCACCGGGCTGTAGTGCAGTGGTGTGATCATGGCTCCCTCTGTCACCGGGCTGTAGTGCAGTGGTGTGATCATGGCTCACTGCAGCCTAGACCTCCTGGGCTCCAACCATCCTCCCACCTTAGTCTCCCAAGAAGCTGAGACTACAGGTGCAAGCCACCACGTCCAGCTTTTTTTTTTTTTTTTTTTTTTTTTTTTTGGTAGAGATGAGGTCTTGCTATTTGCCCAGGCTGGTCTTAAACTCCTGAGCTCAAGTGATCCTCCCACCTCAGCTTCCCAAAGTGCTGGTATTATAGGTGTGAGCCACTGTGCCCAGCAGCAATTTCTTTTTATATTAATGGATTTGTCATTCTGTAGTAGGAAAAGAAGGGCCTTTAGACTCAGACAGACCTAATTTGGGCTAAAAAGACTAATTGCCTCATAATGAATGTTATTTCTTCTTAGTTTCAGTTACTGTCTCTCTAAACTGGAGAAAATGTGTATTATAGTTATAGTAAAAAATGAAGTAAAATGTATGTTAACTGCTAGTTTGTAAATTATCTAAAGAAAATGATATAAATTGCTACTGTTAATCCAGTTATGATTAGGGTAATCTAAGAATAAAACCCAAAATATACTATGAAAATAAAATTTGTCCACTGTTCAAAATTTATATTTACATTGTGTAATTTATGTTATCAGACCCAATTTAAGTACCCACCTGATTCACTTATTCTCATTTTCCTTCTCTGTTGTCTGATCAATGAAGACTATGACCACAGAAACTTCTCCTGCCTCATCACTAAACACCTAAACATTGCCGGCTGTTTCATCTCTCCTGGGCTAAAGACTAGGCAGTTTCCGTCATTTCCAATGTAGTGGGAGTTGTAGTAGCTCCAAAGTCCAAGCCTAGATATGATACTGAGTAAAGCTGAGCCTTTTTAGTAACAAGTCTTATATTGGCTTTCTCTTTATCCTTGCAGCACGTTCTTTTTTCCCTCCCTCTTATTACCTGGAATTTCATTCACCAACTAAGCATTGGAATGCAAGCCTTATCTAAAGCCACACTTTCAAGGCAACTTGAGTTGAAACAACTGATGAGGACAGAAAGTCAACCTGAAGGATGGGATTTTACAGGAGGGTTCATGCTGAATGAAATAGGGCCATGTTTCTTATGCTAAGTGGGGTGCTGATAGTTCCTGTATTCAATGACATCATAGTCCTTGTTTTCATATGAAATGTAACTCTAAGGCAAGTACAGTTGATCAGTAAAAGGCCAATTAAACACTTAATAATGTGGTATAACTTTTCTGTGACTTTGAACACTTTCTAAAAAACTAATTACCAATTTAAGATAGGCTGTGAAAGCCAAGGAGTCTCTATTGTAGAATTTAAGGAGACTTTTATCTTCTGCAATTACAAGATAGATTCTGATGGAAATCAGACCAAAGATCTGATTATAGAATTGAATCACAAAATAGGCTAATCTGTTGCCTTAATAGGTGTCTTATATCCAAGTGAGGGTTAGGACAGGGAAATATTGACAGAAGATGGTAAAAAATCCAGATACCTGACAGATTAGTGATGGTTTGGGGGGTTCAGAGATCTGAGGAATTCCAGAATATCCTGCATTAAATTTAAGTTGTTGCTCATAGCATTGTGTACCACAAGGAGCCATTGTGCTTGATATGGCTCTTTGCATTATGGATGCACCATGCACGTCACTTGAAAGTATAGCCCCAAACCACTGGTCAGGAGATTCTGAATGCTATCTGTTTTGAATGAGGTTCAAAGATCCAGTATTCAGTGCAGGCTGCCCTGCTTTTATAACCATTTCATTCATAGACCCATTTATTCTAGAGGAATCTGTAGCAGATAACAATGCTGAGTTCACTCTCTGGTTATGAGATAGTCATATGGGGTCCTGTGGTCACACCCACCAAGGCAGATAATTACCCTACATTTGTAAAATATAGTTTGTTTATGCATGTCAGTAAGTGCTTTTATCTGAGCACCTAAAGAGCACCAAGAGCTTGTATAACCAAAACTTTCCACCATAAACTAAATTATTTTGAATTCAGCTACTCATAAGGTTAGGCAGGTGGTATAGCAATTGAATATTCGATAGAAGTGACACATTTAGAAGTAGGCTGAAGCAGATCCAGAAAGCACAAGTAAATTAAATGAACAGATGGCCCAGACTCCCTTATCACTTACTTCTGTTTATTCGATGCTTATCCTTAAACTCACAACTATGTCCTTACGGAGGGTAACTTTTGACCAATCAACAAAGGGAGAAAAGACAGAGACCTGGCCCACAGATAAAACACCACAATATGTTGGCATTATCAGCAAAAGAACTACTGCCACGTTACATCCCCATTCATAGGTTGCTCTGAAAGACAATCATGAAAACAAGTCATATCAGAGGGTGAATCTGTAAGCGAACTACTCATTCATCTACTTTGCACAGAAGGATATGCCATCTAATATATGAATAAACATGAAATTCTGTGTACTGGATAATGGCTGAGAAGAAATAAGAAGGAAGGACTGGGGATAAGGAGGTCTAAAGAACAGTTATATGGATAAACTTATGGTAGAGGGCATCTTTTTCTCATATCAGTGCCAACCAGTGACCTTCTAGCACATAGCAGGCTCTCAGAAACAAGGTGGACAAGGTGACCTATACAGTGCATATCAGCAAGCCTCTTTCCTTAGCCATCCCATTACCTATCAAATGGGCCTATGAACAGAATCACTATGGTTTCATAGCTGGAAGCTCCGTACTTGTCAAAAATTATGGATTGCCTATTGTGAAGGCTGAAATAGCTACTGCAGAATGTCAAAGGACTGAAGTAAGGATGAATGCTGACTCTTGAACATGGCACTGTTTCCCAGCGGAAACATACAGTGGCGAGTACATTATATTACGCACCTTCAGCTTTGGAAGGAACAAAGCTGCATTTCACTGAGATTGATACACACTCTGCATATGGGTTTGCCTTCCATACTTCTGCCAGTCTCACCATTTGATGACTGTTAGAATGCCTGATCCAATAGCATACCAGTGCTTCCCACACAGCACTACCTCTAATTAAAGGAGCCATATAATGGGAATAATTTTTGATAATGGGCATATGACCATGAGATTTTCTGATCTTACCACGCTTTCCATTTATCCAAAATGATTGCTTCCACAGAATTATGCAATGCCTGTTGAAGTCTGCTAAGGTATCAACTTGGAATCAACATCTTGAGGTGTTTGGAATACTCTTTTGGTCATCTATTGCTACACAATGAATCATCCTTAAACTAAGTGGCTTAAATGAATTACTATTATCTCTCACCCTTCTGTCGATTGACTAGTTTCAGCTGGAATTACCTTGTTGGAAGTTTTTAGTTGACTGTGGCCAGATGATTGGGGCTGAGACTGAGGCTGAATAGGGAGGACAACTCACCCACATTACTGAGAGTTAATGCTAGGAATTTAGCTGGGGCTAATTGAGGTGTCCAAACATGACCTTTCCATGTAGCTTGGCCTTGACGGCCAGATTCTCAACATGAACATTCTAAAAACAGGGATTCTAAGAGACATGTTGGAGCTGCAAAACTTCTTATGACCTGATCCATAATATCATTATTGATATTATTTTTGGTCAATCTGAGGTCAGCTCAGATTACGGAGGTAGAGTCTAATGACATATAAAACTGACAAAGTTACATTGCACAAGAGCACATGTGATGAAAGATACTGTGACCATTTTGGAAAATACAATGAATTCAAATGCATCATCCTCCTGGAGGTGGTATATGAGCTGATCCAATGGCTTATATATAGGTTCAAGAAACAAATGGGAGAAGTAGGATAGATTCTCTCATCATCATCAATTATCTCCTTTTTAATGGAGATCACTTCCAGCAGAGGAAACTGTAAGATTCACGGAAATGGAAGTTGCTAATATCACTACACCATATTGGGATCCTCATTCCAGAGGGTTAGCAGGCAAGAAAGAATTTCTGGACTGCCTGGGATTGATAACTTTGATAACCAGGAGAAACTGGGAGTGCTTCTGCACAGTGGCTGCAGGAAGGAATATGTATTAAATGAATGAATTTTAATGTGACATTTCTTGATGTTTCTATGCAACAAATTGAGCCTGACATGAGAAGGGAAACTATACTCAGAACCTTTACATATATAAATCTTGGTCACTTCCTTACTCCATCAAGCAAGGTGAAATATTAGTCAAAGAGGGTAGGGGTGGTGAATCTAAATTGATTGGCAGAAGAATATCAATCATATTTATCTCAGTAGCAGCTGCGGTAACAGGAACTATAATATGGTTTACTAACCCTCAGCAATACTTTTTTAGAAGTCTTCAACTGGCTTAGGCTTTAAATGGTTGAATTTGTGCCTCCGTTCTTGATAAATAAGTAGTGCAATCTTATTTTCTAATTAGAGTACATTAGATATTATTGGAGAATGTGAGCAGATCTGACTGACATGTGGAATGGACTATATGAAATACAATTTTTGTGTTCCTCCAACAGATTTGCTCAGTCCTACCTGTCTCCTGAGCTGGGATGCTTCCTAAATGGAGATCCATGACTGCCACAATTGTCTAACCCCTAGTACAGCTAGCTATATCAGACTTCCTTTAAGTGATAACCTGGCCCCTACTGCATCTCCTATGGAGAGAGCAGAGCGTCTACCCTAGCCAAGTCCCATGTTAGTGAAACCATAGACATTCTCAGTTCTCACCACTTTCAGGCTCATATAATGCACCTTTGCTGGATGATGGTCGCGGGGCATTTGACTTCCCTAACTAACTGTCCATCCGAATTAATACAACTTAGCACTGTAGGATAGTTAATACTTCATGCGATGAATTTCAAGCACTGAAAGACAGAAGATAGAGAGGAGTTAGCAGATAAATAATTGCTCTTCCTTCACTCAGTATTCCATACCAGAGTGTGGAGTGTGGTCATTTCATATGCCTCTTCAAAGTGTCATGCATAAATAAACAACTGAGTATTACTTTTTGCAAGTCTTGCAAGCTTGGAAATGAACCTTTGGCTGCCCAGATTCCATTGATCAAAGTAAGTGCCAGAGCCAGGTCAGATTCAAAATGAGTAGAAATAGACTTCATCACGTGATAGAATAAGTTACATGTTTATGCAACAGTATAGGAAGGAAAGAAATTCTTTTTTTTTTTTTTTTCAAATTTGCCAGTTATTTGTCTTTCAGATCTAATGTCTAGAAATGTTTAACATTTTAATTTCTGGGGTTTATTTTTTAAATTTTTACTGAATTTTTAATACTTGATATGAAATTTAAATGTTCAATAATGGGTTTTTATTGTTAGAAAGTTCCTGTTTTGGAATAGGACACTATGGTTTCTCCAACTTAAAATTTGCTTTTTTGTTTTACAGATGATACAATGGACATTCTTCAAAATGAACCTTGATGGTCCTCATCTCCTGGTAGCCTCACCCTTGTGGCCCCTCCCACAATTAATAAAGTTTGGCCATGGTGGCCAACAGTGACAGTAAGACTTCTGAGGCTAGATCATAAAAGACATTGTCGTTTCTTTGTTGGGTTTTCTTGAATCATTTGCCCTGGGGACACCAGCTATTGATGAATTGAGGTCACTCAAGTAGCCCTGGAAAAGGGCCTACATAGGGAAGAACTGAGGTATCTGGTTAAAAATCAGTACCAGCCCATCAAGTATGTAAAAGAGTTGCCTTGGAAGCTGGTCCTCCACCCCAGTCAAGCTTTCAGATGGCTGAAGTTTCAGACATCTTGACTGTTGCACCATGAGAAATTGTAAGCCTGAATCACATTACTAAATTGCTCCCAAATTCCTGACCCATAAAAAACCATGGGAGTAATAGAGTTTCATTGTTGTTATTATTATTATTATTACTATTATTATTTTGAGACAGAGTCTTCCCCTGACACCCAGGTGGGAGTGCAATTGGTGCAATCTCAGCTCACTGCAACCTCCACCTCCCAAGTTCAAATGATTCTCCTGCCTCAGCCTCCCAAGTAGCTGGGATTACAGGCTCCTGCCACCATGCCTGGCTAATTTTTGTATCTTTAGTAGAGAAGGGGTTTCATCATGTTAGCTGGGCTGGTCTCGAACTCCTGACCTCATGATCTGCCTGCCTCAGCCTCCAAAAGTACTAGGATTACAAGCATGAGCCACCGTGCCCGGCTGGTTCATTGTTATTTTAAACCACTAAGTTTGGGATAGTCTGTTAATCAGCGCTAGATAACTAATATAGATACCATTAATTTCAGATTAGGAATAATAGTTTTCTTTCTGAATGTTTTTCTGATATTTTATGAGTTCCTTTTTTTGTGTGTTTTTGCTTGTTTTATTATCCCCTGTTTACTATTCTTTTCCTTGATGGCCAGTTTATATTTAGGATTGAGACACTAAAAAGTTAATTAAAAGCTTAGTACTGTTCCTACGTTTTTCTACATTGTTTTAAAACTTTTCCCTTTTTCTGAGAGAAACTTATCTATCAATATTTATAGATTTACTCTTTGATTTACTATTTCCTCAGAGAGGAATCAAATCTTCAAATTTTCTGTATGGGAAGACTGCTGTAGAGCTGGGGAAAGAGGCTTGGGTTCTACAGTTTTAAGTTGGAAAATGTTAGTTAATATGTGTTGTTTTGGTGGTACTTCACAATCTTGCCTTCAGCTAAGCCAAGGTTTATCTTATGCAAAGTATCTCTGATGCAGTCTCCTAAGAGAATAAACCTCCCGTCTTCTGCTGGCATGGAGAAAGTGATCTAGAGATCCTATTAACTTCAGTCTTACCCCTCACCGGCCTTTCATAGATGGCTAGTATCGAGAAAACTCTAAAACGAGAGGCAACTCTTCCTAGGGATTTTCCAGAGACCCAGGTTCCTTGTGTTTTATTGTTGTCTCCTCATCTATAGTATTGCATTCATCTCCCTGTGAAGGTTGGAATGCCAGCACTGGTTCAAGCTGTAGCCAGGAGAATGGACAAAAAACATGAGTGGAGGGTAAATAGCTTTGTTCTTAAAGGACACGTTTGTTTGTTTGTCTGTTTGAGACAGAGTCTCGCTCTGTCACCCAGGCTTGCTCTGTCACCAAGGCTGGAGTGCAATGGCATGATCTCAGTTCACTGCAACCCCCACCTCCTGGGTTCAAGTGATTCTCCTTCCTCAGCCTCCTAAATAACTGGGATTACAGGCACTCACCACCACACCCAGCTAATTTGTGTATTTTTTTAGTAGAGACAGGGTTTCACCTGTCTCGAACTCCTGACCTCAGGTGATCTACCCATCTTGACCTCCAAAAGTGCTGGGATTACAGGCGTGAGCCACCATGCCCGGCCAGAGCACACGTTCTGAGAGTCACACAAACTACTTTCATTCACATTCCATTCCTTGTATCTTAGTAAACATATAATTTAGCTGCGAGAGATGCTTAGAAATAGAGTCAGATCTGAGCAGTCATGTGTCCAGTTAAAAAAGAGAGGGAATGTATTATTGAAAGGAGGAAGGTGGATACAGTTTGTGTTTACTATTTCTGATAATTGTGGCTTTCTCTTCTTTAAAACTTTACCATTCATCATATACATTCAATCTCCCAATATTTTGTTCATAAATCTTGTCTTTTATTATCTTTCTCTTTCAGTGTATCTTTCTTAACTATTATTTTAGTGGGTTTGAGGAGCAAGTAAAAACTCATGTACTTAACCTTCCATATTAAATTGGAAGATACTTTTGCAAAATAACCACATCTGTACAGCTAAAATATCTGCTAAAATATCTGCTATCATATATATTTCAATTGATAAAGGAATTTTGCTAAGACCCTATTTTGTGTTCTCTCCAATATAATACTTATACTTAATTATCTGAAATAATATGTCTTAAATTTTATTATTCATGATTTCCACTAGGAATAAATATTTGATAGTTTTGGTACTTTGTTTAGTAACAAAATGTGTAACATTTATATTGAAATTAATACTGATATATTGTTCTAGAGAAATGTGATTGGTTTGGAAATAGAACATTGCTTTGCAAATAATACATTTTTATAAATAGTAACATACTGAATACTTGAGGTAATGAATTTCTAGTTCAATACAACCCATTTTCCAATCCTATGATTTTAAGTCATTTTTATCTATTTATATAAAATCATCACACTTGCAGTTTTATTTGCTCTATCTCATACTGATTCATAATCTATATCAGTACTGGTATGCACCTCACTATACCTATTTATCACAAGTAGAGATTGTAATATTTGTATGACTATTTTCATCATAACTTTTATCCATTCAATAATTGATTTTGAGCTCTCACTCTCTATATATGCTTTTTTATGGTTCAATAAAAATGTGAATTTAAAAAATACAATTTCAATATGTACAATGACTTAACCCCCTCTGTCTCAGAAGAAACTATCTAGTAACCTGATAATGAATGTTCGGTAAGACAAAGGAAAGTTAAAGCCCAGGAAGCATAGTAAAAGCCATTAAGAATATAAGACCATTATGATAGTAACAATAATTTTGAGAAAACATTAATAAAGTTTACAATTCAAATTTGTGAAATGTATGTGACCAAAATTATTTTATAGCTTTTTGAAACAATTAAACTAATTGTGGATCTTTTGACAAACTGTTAGATACTTTGATTTTATTTATATATATATACACACAAAGCACACACACATATATATGCACATATTTTGTATTTTTATTTGAATATGCAAACTTTATAATTTTTGTTAAAATTCTAACTTACAAAATATGTATACAAACTACTTTCCAGAGGGGAAGATAGCTTTTCTTCTTAAAGGATGACAAAGATCTTAACCAGTTATACTCTCAGGAGTGCTTCAAATTTGAAAGCAATAATTTCGTTTTACAGATGTAAAATTTTTATTAGATCAACAATGAAACTGTTGTCACTTAAATAAGTAGCTCTTTCTATTAGTTTGTTCTCACATTGCTATAAGGAACACCCTGAGACTGGGTAATTTATGAAGAAAAGAGGTTTAATTGACTCACAGTTCTACAGACTGTACAGGAAGCATGACTGAGGAGGCCACAGAAAACTTACGATCATGGCGGAAGGGGAAGGGGAAGTAGGCATGTCTTACCATGGCAGAGCAAAAGAGAGAGAAGTAATGAGGATGTGCTACACACTTTTAAACAACTAGATCTCGTGGTAACTCAGGATCATGAGAACAGCAAGGGGTAAGTCCGCCCCATGATCCAATCACCTCTCATGAGGCCCTTCCTCCAACATTGGGGACTACAATTCAACATGAGATTTGGATGGGCACACAAATAAAAACCATGCAACTCTCCAAAATAGATCTATATAAGATGATAGTTGGCTGCCAGTATAAAATGATCACCTGAAGAAACAACTTAAAATATAGATGCATAGAAACCACTCCTACAAATTCTAGCTCATAAAGTTGGGTGCAACTAAAGAATCTACATTTCATAAAACTTCCCTTACAGTTCAAATTTGGGCACCAGTGATATACATGATAAGGCATACAACTATTGAATGCCTTACATGGTGAGAGAATGTGTGAGTCATTTTTCTATGTGCTCTTATTTTACTCACAGAATAAACCTCTAAGGCAGACTTCATTTTCCAAAATGTACATCACAGGAAACTAAAGCTCATACTGGTTAAGTACTGTAGTTCTACAAAATAGAAATTCTGGAGCTTGTATAAAATTTTTATCCTATATGTATTAGTTTCCTAGAGATCTCGTAACAAAGTAACATAAACAAGGTAGCTTAAAACAAGAGAAATTTCTTTTATCACAGTTCTGGAGACTACAATTCCCAAATCAATGTATCTGTAGGGCCATGAGCAAAGAATGTTCACTAAAACAACAAAGCTGAAAGACTCACACTACCTTATTTCAACATTTACTGTAAAAGTTCAGTATTCCAAACAATTTGGTGTTGTTTTAGGGTTGAAAAATAGTTAGAACAGAATGGAAAGTTGATTAGATTAAATTCATTTTCAACAACAGTGCCAAAGCAATTTCATGTAGAAAAGGCTATATTTTAAACAAATGTTTCTGGAACAATTTGATGAATGTAGTAAAATGAATCTTGATCTCCACATATCATACATAATAGTTAAGTCAGGTTTGAATTAATTGGCATACACATAAAAGCTAAAAACTACAAAGCTTGTAGAAGAAAACACAGGAGACTATCTTTGTAGGCTTAGAGCAGACAGTGATTTCTTAAATAAGACCCCAAAACCAAAAAAGAATAAAAAGTTAAAACAATAAACTGGAATAAAACTATCCCTGCTCATGAAAACATGCAACAAAGAAAATAAAAAGGCAAGACATAGACTTATGTAATTAGTTATTAGGCAATTAAAACTAAAACCACAATGAGAACAATTTCACACCCACTACAGTGGTTAAAATTAAAGGGCAACACATACTAGTAGATGACGAATATGGAGCAACTACAACTCTCATATATTAGTGATAGATTGTTTTGTGTTTTGTGTATACTCTTTGGTATTGCATGAAATATACACAATATTGTAATTATTTTGCCCTTATACATAAACAGACGTATTGTTTCACTCTCTGTTTTCAAGATCTTTTTCTTTACCTTTAGTTTTCAAAGTTTTCTCGTGCTGTGTCTTGGTGTGGATTTCTTTAGGTTTACTTATTTATTTCTGTGTGGTTCACTCAGCTTCTTGTGTCAGTAAGGTTATGTTTTTTGTTAAATTTGAGTTTTGAGCCATTATTTCTTCAAGTTCTTTTTTAGTCTTACCTTCTTTCTCCTTGCCTTCTGGGAGGTGATGACATTAATATTAGATTATATGATAAAAATATATTGTCTGTTATAGTAGCACAGGTCTATGAGAGCTTTTTCATTTTCCTTCCAGTTTATGTTTTGTTTTGTAGACTGGATAATTTTCATTGTTCTATTTTCAAATTCACTGATTTTCTTTATGTTCACTGATTTTTCTCTATGTTCTATTTTCAAATTCACTGATTTTTCTCTATGTTTTTGCTATTGAGTCTATCCATTCAGGTTTTGGCTCCCACATTGTGTTTCAGTTCTGAAATTCCCATTTAATTTTTCCCAGCAGGGAGAAGGAGTGGGACCTTGATAATGACAGGAAAGGGTGGATGTTAGGCACTAGAAGGAAGAATAGTTCTGGCTCCCTAGCTGTCTTTATCTGACATCACCCTAGCAAAGAGGGTAAGGTACTTTGTTAATCCTGCCAATGGTGAAAGTCTAGATTGTCTATTAAACCTTGTTCTTAGGGATGGGGGCAACAGGATTTGTGTGTGTGTCTGGTGTTAGGGTGAAATAAAGCAGTTAATGTCTGAAAGTGTATGTCTCGCTATGCTGTACTGTTCTTGTTCTCCTAACTAGAGACAATAGACTTCCTTTTATTATTCTTATTTTTGTTGTTGTTGTTTGTTTGTTTGTTTTTCTGCTCCCATTGGATTCAGAGTTGCTGGCTACTTCATCTCCAAGTCTTGGATATCTGAAGCAAAAACAAAACAAAACAAAACAAAACAAAAACCTAGGGAACTCATCAACTTGTTTCTTAGGTCTCCAGGTTCCTGGATGGTCTGCCATTTTCTCTCTGCTTTTTTCGAGTCTCCTTATGTTTGTTTTACTACAATGACCAGGGTTTTTCACTGTACTTAGGAAGGAAAAATTGGTAAGTGTATGTCTACCCGTCTTCCTAGAAGTGAAGTCTCAATTCCCCATTTTTGAAGTAAGGATTCACAGAGATTTCTCACATTTCTTGAGAGCCTACAAGCACATTAAAATTTAAATTTTTATCAGATGTTTTTTGTTTGTTTGTTTGTTTGTTTTTTAAAGTCCTTTCAGGGTATGCTTACTACCATCATGATAAAATGCGAAAATATACTTTGGCATATTTTCAGAGGTGCAGAAAATTGAACTTTTCCAGCAGTTAAATCTAGAGAGTGACTTATCTTCATGTCTTATTTTGATATTTGTTTTTTTAAAAAACATGTGCCTGTATTAACTTTTGAGAATTGTAAATCAGTGATCCCGAAATATCATCAGCCAAGGAAATTCAAAACCATTCAACCATCACCACTGTGAAACTAGACTCAAGGCTACTTTAAAACGTAATACTAAATGAAATGTATGGACACTGGTACATGGTTGGTAATTAGTTTCATAATTATGTTTATACTATTAGGATTATCATGTCACAACGGTAAGGATTACACATCCAATGGACCATAACAAATTCAAAATATGTTTTATCTAATTAGTTAATAAAATGTGACTAAGACTTTTGGATAGATTAAAGGTGGTTTTTAAAAATTAGTTTGTGTTTTAAATTATTCTTCAAAAACTGAGATTCACATACTGTAATTGAGATTCGGCTTTATGAGGTTTCAGTTATCTGAGGTTAATTGTGGTTCAGTAATATTAAATAAAAATTTTCAGAAATAAACAATTCATAAGTTTTTCATTGTATACTCTTCTGAGTAGTGTGACAAAATCTCATGTCCTCTCACTTTATCCCACTTGGGATGTGAATCATCCCATTGTCCAGTGTATTTACACTGTGTATGCCACGTGCATCCCACCACACACACACCCAATTAGTCACTTAGTAATCTTCTTGGTTGTCAGATTGACTGTTGTGGTATTGCAGGGCTTGTGTTCAAGCTAATCCTTGTTTCAGTTAATAATGGTCCCAAAGCCCAAAGGTAGTGATGCTGGTCTTTCAGATATGCCAAAGAGAAGCCATAGCCGGGCGCGGTGGCTCAAGCCTGTAATCCCAGCACTTTGGGAGGCTGAGACGGGCGGATCACGAGGTCAGGAGATCGAGACCATCCTGGCTAACACGGTGAAACCCCGTCTCTACTAAAAACTACAGAAAACTAGCCGGGCGACTTGGCGGCGCCTGTAGTCCCAGCTACTCAGGAGGCTGAGGCAGGAGAATGGCGTGAATCCGGGAGGCGGAGCTTGCAGTGAGCTGAGATCCGGCCACAGCACTCCAGCCTGGGTGACAGAGCGAGACTCTGTCTCAAAAAAAAAAAAAAAAAAAAGCCATAAATTGTTTCTTTTAAATGAAAAGGTAAAATGTATTGTCTTAATAAAGAAGAAATCATGTGCTGAGGTTGGTTTCTCTAATAAGAATGAATATTCTTTCCATGAAAGTGTAAGATAAACATATTCATGCATAGTACATTTAGGGTTTGATGGTATCTGCAGTTTCAGACATCCACTGGGGATCTTGGAATGTATCCCCAGTGAATAAAGGGGGACTACTGTACTCTGTTATATTTATCCTTTTCATATGTCTCTTTCTTTTACTAACAAAGCTAAAATCAGCTAATTATATCGTGCCTCAAGTCCATGCCTTTCTTGTTCAATGCCAGAAATGGAGGTGCTAGTTTCATGTCATTTTTATTACACTCATTCCTAATTTGTTTCATCCTTTCCAAAGCTGTACATTCACTTTACTATTCACTGTGTCCTTCCGCTTCATCACATAGTCTATTTCATTCATCATGCTCTTAGAACTCACTAAAAACACAATCTTACAAACAACCACAACTTCATTGTCCCTTAATCTTTCTGCTACATGATCTGGCAAAGTTCAACCCTCAATCAATCAACTGTCCATTGCCTCTACTTCTTAATTCAGGTCGCTGAATGCTCTTGGGAAAAATCCCTCAGTGGTATGGATTTGTGTCAGTACCCATTCATTGTCTGCATCCTCAGCTGGAGATTGTAAGCTGTTTGAAACATGTATTATATTTATTTGTACTCAGTTTCTAACCCAATAAGTTGTAAATTCTAGGCACTCAAGAAATGCCACCTGATGGATTTGTTTTGCCAAATCCTATTTATCCAAGCAATACTACTATTGTACATTTGATATGTTTCACATTTCTTGATTGTGAATTTATTTTGAAAACATTTTAATTATTTCATCTAATATACTAGAGGAAATGTTCATGTAAATGACCTTTAAATACTACCAAAAATTGGTTTTAATTGTCCTCACTTTACTTATCATTTTAACTTCTCTTGCTGCTTCTGTCACTCAAGGAATTCACAAAGCGGTTCCAGACTTACTGGCATTTTGGTCCCCTGACTTGCAACACATTATACCTCTAATTAAGTCTCTGTGTTATTTTAGTATTTTGCTTGTTTGGCTCAGTATCTCGCTTCCTTTCAGGTTAAATGTTGTAAACAGAAAGTGAGTATAATGGCTGCCCAATCAAATTATAGAAGGAATGCTGAAAAGGTCAAAACAGCAAAACACACTATGGTAATTTATGTAATGTAGACTGTATTAAAATTTTGGCCTTCATTTGACTCAAGAAACAAAAGCATAATGGCACAATAGAAATGGCACAGTCTATTCAGAGTGAAATCTTATCTTCTAACTAGCAGAAAATTTTCACCTTTGTTTGTTTCTCTACTTGGGGAACATCTCTACCCTGGTTCAAAGGAAAAGTCATTCCTGTGCCCACTGGCAACCTCCTTTTTGTCCTCCCTTTTTCATTTGTCATTACTGTGGGGAAGAAGCACATTAAATCTTTCTGCCTTTGTGAAACCCTCATAGACTTCATGTTCCTTCTTTTATATGCACTTCTCCCTTTTACAAGCATTGCTTATTAGGCTGACCAATGACTCCCTTGTTTAGTTTCTGGGGGTGTAAGATGTGCTGGCTTTGGCATGAGCCATGTAAACAAAAGCTAGTTGTTATAAATAAAAGCAGGGAGGGAAGGAGTATTACCATTGCCTACTAAATTAACATGAATTTGGAATGAAGTGAGGAGGAACATCTTGGTTATTTCTATCAGGTAGTAATTGTAAGTGTATTGTTAAGGAGGTATGGGAACACACACTGAAATTATTAAAGCAACAAATTTTTTTCATTCTCATTATGCATTTGATACTGTGGTCACACAGATGAGAGTAGAGGATGGCTTCCTTACTTAGAAATATTGTTTATATTGATGTGTGTTTAAATAGTGTGAAAAGTATCCATAGGGACATAGGTTATCTTAATATTTGTCTTACTGTGGTTAGCTAAATTATAAAAAGATACATTTATATATGTGTTAACTAAACAAAATACCTTATCATTGTTGATTATTGGGTTCCTTAAGAAGCTGACTCAGATAAAGTTTGGTGTGCAAGATGTTTTAAGGAGAACCCTTGGGATCAATAACTGTGGAAGCAAGGAAGGAAACATTGGGCAGAGAGAGACGTCACACTCCAACCCAGCCATGGATGAGCCAATTAATGGCAAATGACAAGGGGATGACAAAAAGGGGGTTGCCAGTGGACACAGGAATGACTTTTCCTTTGAACCAGGGAGACATGTTCCCAAAGCAGGGTGGCTCTAGAAGTTGAATGGGATTTCAGAGTTGTCCTTGATTGTGGTGAGCAAGCCAAACCTCTGTATCTCCACTTGGATTTGTCATTGTGATTAGGCTGCTCTGGGATGGGACTTGTCCTTAGGCCAGGAGACTCTATGAAATTGAAGCCATACTTAAAAGGACTGACAGCTGAAATATGTCTACTCACAATGCTCCAAGAAGCTGACTCAATGAGTTATTCACTAAAGAGGAGTCTGTCTGGAATGTTCTCCAGCTAAGTGTGGCCAAGTGACTAAATTCTCTGTAATAGAATATGGGCAGTTGAAGTAATCTGTGCAACACTTGAGCCTCTTGCTCCAAAGGAAGTAGCCTGACCTCACTGTGATTTTTTCTGTTTCCACAGGCTGAACAATGCATTGAAAATGATCCATTTAGGGACATATAGATGAAATCAATACCTAGGGAAGGAATGAGCAACAAAATAGAAGGAACTTGAGTTCCTTCATAGACAGGACTTCACCGAGGCATGATATCTTCAAGTCTAGACCACACCCAAACTGCATATGTGAGAGAAATAACTCATATTTAAACTACTATATTTTGTGGTCTATTTGTAACCAACTTAGTCTTTAATTAATACAGAAAAGAATACCTGGATGTGAGCTGCTATAAACAAAAACCCAATTTAAGTGGCACTGGTATTGCTATAAGATGAAAAAAGATGGTATGAGAGTTCTAACTGGAAAGATGATGACTCATGTTGGACCTGGCAAAACAGTTGTAAAGCTATCGCCTGTGAAAAGTTCAATGGCAGACCATATGCTTACCAAGTCTGTAGTTTTACTAGAATGTTAGAGAAATTCAGACTAACGATGTGTTTTGGCGGCTCTTTGCTGTTTTAGCAAAATTACTAGAAAAGAGAGCTGAGATTAGGCAAGAACTGATAATTTTTGCAGCCCTATATGGAAGAAAATGTAGCATTGCTAAGAAAGGCACTCTCTGTCTCCAATATGCAATTACATTGATGGAGCAAGCAATAATCTAGACTCAAAAAGCATTAAAATACCAACGACTTTTTTATCCTAAATAGCAGAAGATGAGATTGTCACTTGCAGCCTATCTTTAGGGCCTCCAAATTAAACTTTTTAGACAGAACAGGGAGCCAGTCTCTGGAAAAATTGTAATGGAGGATGTTACTTTCCAACCTAACTGTATTGTTTCAGGGTATTTTCAATTTAGCTGCCTATCATTGGAGAATGGATATGTCTGCCCAGAATAAGTAAATAAAAGAGAAGAACTGGTAGGCTCGAGGTGTATGTCTAGAAGAAATCTTTGAGTATTGTTATTTTAACAGAGGATTGACTGGAAGAAAACAAGGTGAAAACCTCTTGTTTTGTTGAGATAATTTTATTTCCAAGGAAAACAAACCAAATGTCTAGCCCACCAATGCCAGTTATTTGCCTAGATAGAATGATATAGTTTTCAATGACATATTGAGTGAGAAGTGGTAATATAAAATGTGTTTTAGTTTATAGGTTACCAAATTTCAAAGATTATATTTAGGCTTGGATGGAGAGGATTCCAAACTTTGAGTAAGGCATGATAACTGGTGGAAGGAGTCTACATGTGAGAATAAGGAAAGACACATGTGCTTGGTTTCATTTCTTCCCAGTTGCTCCAAACCCATTCTTTTATTACAGTAGATTTTTGCTGGGCATATGACTGCTGAGACATCTTCCAACCTTCCTTGCAGTAAGTTATGACTGATTTTTTTTTTTTTCAATGGAATGTTAAAATGAACGACCATCCAACTCATTCGTTAAATGAATTTTTTTTTAATTGCCTTTTCTCTCCTCACAGGATACAATGTGGAAAAGTGTTGACTTATTTTCAACAATGCAGATGAAAATGATGTTTTGGTAATGGCAAAGCAAAAACTGTAAAATGAACTTGGAACCCTACTTATTTCCTGGAGTAGGGTCATCTGACCTGCCACTCATTTCTAGACTGTCATGAGAAATAAAAAACATATTCAGTTTATTTAAACCACTATATTTTGGATTTTACAATTTATTTATTTTTAAAATAAAGCCTTTACTGCAACTCATATATACCAGCAATTTAACTTTTGTATCAGTTTTATTGTTTTTTTTTCTATAATAAGGAACCATAAACAGGCATAGTTTGTCATGATTAACTACATAAATAACTACAGATTACTGCTCCATAAAGTATTAATTTTGCCAAAAGTTGTTTTCTCTAATGGTGACAAAAGTATTTTGAAATAATGGACATAATTTTCAATAAAGTAAAGTAGACAGTTGGTATATACAAATATTATCACAAAAAAAAATCAGTTGCATAGACATCTTGAAATTCAAAAAGACTTTTCTTCAATTGCTAAATTCTGTTCTTCAGAATTTTAGAATTCTTTCAGAATTCTGTTCTTCTGATTTTAGATTTCCAAATGTACAAACTGATAATCAATTCCTCGATTTTGATCTCACATGTTGGATACATCTGCAAGTCCTTAAGCATTAACACTAAAATTATGATCATACGACTATTCTACTCTTTTTTTTTTTTTTTTGAAGCGAACAACAAAAACTTCTAAATGAGACAATAAACATTAAGAAATTCAAATATCTTTATTGAAATTTAAGAATTCAACTCCATTAAAGGAGTTGGTTAGATGTGTCCTTTGTTCTGGTTTAAGTTCTTAGGGTCACCGACAGTTTATCTATTGTCTGGGTCACAATGGCAGGTGACACTGACAAATTGACATTTTTTTTTTTTTTTGCACCAAAGCATACTTTAAACATTTTTTTGAAAAGCCACTAATGGGTGAGTAAATATATTACTCATTATCATCCAGTAATTAAAATTCCATATTACCATATATTTCTCTGCACTCTATAATTTACTGAAAGCACAGAGAAATCATTCATGTTATTTGGGTAGTTTCCCACTCCTTATTTTAGGACCACTTTTCTCCAAGGGCTGCCTGTACCTATACGTTATACTAATCAAAATTTAGAAAGTAGTTTGCAATCATCCAGAAGGTTGATGAATTACGGTGTGAGACTGGGGCAACTATTAATATAATTCAAATGATGTTCAATTTTATAAACTGCTAGGAATAATGGCACTTTCAAGCTTTTCCTTATTCAAGCTGTGTATTAAACATTAAAAAAAGGAATAACAACAGGGTTTGTCCTTGTTGTTTACATTGCACTAAACTCTTAAGGTACTAAGGAGTATTGAATTTAGTTTGTGGGGAGAAGGTTTTATATATTTTTATTTACAGAATTTTGAAATTTCGTTAAAAAAATAAGCTAATTATTTTTGGAAAAATTTAAATCTTTAACTCTGTCAAATGCGTGCTGATTTGATCCAAACCAATTCAGGATGATATCCATCAGTATTATCTTTTTATAGTTGCTTTATTAAAAGTGATTATTATTAATAACATGAATAGAAGTCAATTATCACAGAGGAAATGGAAATATGTAGACTACAGTTGTGTGCATATGATTATCTGTTGGCCTTCTTTCTCCTATTATAAGCAAGAAAAAAAAATAAATCATAAGCAAGAAAAATAATTAGAATTTAACTTATTCTTCACACAAAAAACATCCACAATCACTAATAAAGTATTCATACATAGCTTATCCTATCCCTTTAGTTATTTCAGCTTGCTTTATCTATTAATAAAAATATTAGAATCATTTTCCATAATTATGCCAAATTATCAGTTCAAATAGTGTCCCAGAATCAAGTTTCATTACCAAATGACTTTTTAGCAATTCCAATTTACTATAGTTCATACTGAAAATGTTTATTTTTTTCAAAACTCGCAGGCACACACCTGGTTTTCTGACCCTCCCAGAATTATGGAATGATACAGAGATGGCTAATTTACCAAGACGTCCACCTAAGCAATTTGGAAATAACAAAATTTCTACATTTTTTTCCATTTTTATTTATTGGTATTTGAGTCATGCAGATACATCGGTTACATTAAACTGACACATATTTGAGTGTCTCTACTTATTTCATTATTATTTGACTTTTCACCTCTTGCTCTTCTTCATTAACCAGTTCAGTCTCCTACGTTCTTTTTATACATTGTCGGAATAACTTTTTAATTAACTACATTTAATCTGCCATTAAAGCTAACCCCTTGTACAGTGAGGACATATTTATTATTTCCCTATGGATCTGTGCTCAAGCAAGTAGCTCAAATTTTTTTTTTTTTTTTTTATGGGAGGCAGATTTCTGTTGCATACAGGCCTTGGTGTGAAGAAAGCAAGGTTGTATTAGAACGTCTTTATTTGTCACTTACTTCCCTCACTGCATGCCAAACAGATAGAACTTTAGGAATTTTTGAATTGTGGCATCGTTTGGCACATCAAAGTAATAAGCCTGGGTTTCTAATAGCATACATCCTGTGATGTACTTCTGCTATGTAAGTCCCTCTACGCAGAGTTACCTTAAAGTGGCTCATTATTTAGAGTCTGTGTAAGAAAAGTATTTCCAGTGGACAAGGAAAAAAGTCCCCTTTAGAGCAAAAATTGTCTAATGCCTCCCAGGTGTGTAAGAAAGTTGAAAAACTACAGCTCATCTGATGTGCTGTTCATGACTTAGTGGGCTTATTAGTTCCCTGAACGAAGACTCATCTGCCCTGTATTTCTGTGGTTTAATGTAATGGACAGATTCTCCAATAAAGGTAGATGGAAATAAATGCATTAGACAGCTCAGGCAAGGAGCAACAGGAAAAGGATTTAACCATCAGGGTTTTTATACTTTGAAATGATATGTTGTTTCAAACAATCTCAATTTCTGTAGCTTAAGTTTATTATTCTTTTATCTGATTCTTACTGCCATCTGGCTCCTGCGCAAGTGCAAATCATAAGCAAGAAAAAGCAGAGCTAATTTTCTGTGTCAGCTTAATAAACAAAAGCTGTGAGATATGGATAGCTATCATTAAAGCTATCTATCATGAAATATTGATCAAAATAGGCTACTTTTTTAACGCCTAGATTTGAAATGGCAATTAGGATTATTTGAAAAAAGGGTGAGTGTTAATCTGTAGTGTGGGAGACTATATTGATTGTGGAGAATGACTTGGTAAAGCAACAGATATTTTCTACACATTTCTAATGAATCAATCTGTTGAATGCTTTCACAGTATAGATTTTATTAACTTAAAATATAATAATTAATAGATTACCTGAACTTTCACTTGCATATAAATAGCTTTATCTTAGAGTCCTTAAATGGTATAAAATATAAGTTATAGTTTGGGTAGAAATCATAAACCTAATAGAGAAAATATTATCTAAGTGAGAGGAAGGCAGGCATCCTCCTCATTCCCAGTTCATTGTTGGCTTTTTATTTTTTCATCAACTTTTACTTTAGTTCCAGGGTACATGCGCAGGATGTGTAGGTTTTTTACATAGGTAAATGTGTGCCATAGTGGTTTGCTGCACAGATCAACTCATCACCTAGGTATTAAGCCCAGTATCCATTAACTATTCTTCCTGATGCTCTCCCTCCCTCCAGCTTTCTGAGAGGCCCCAGTGTGTGTTGTTGTTCTGCCAATGTGTCCATGGCTTATATGTCAGAGGTAGGTTTAAATTGCCCATTTTTCATTGTTCCTTGTTCAGAGGAACAGAAATATTTTCTTCTACAGTAAATAAAATGATTTACTGATATGAATCTTAAAATTGTTAAGAACTATTAAAATTATAAAAATATTTTTAAATGCCTGTTCAAAAGATATTAACCTCTTATAGTGTTATAATAATTTTATTTTGCTTCATGGCATTAAAATTACTAGGTACTTTTAGAAAGTACACAAGATTATTTTATCAAATAGAGTTACTGTAACTTGTCATAAGGATGTATGTCCACATATATTGTCCACATGCATAAATATTTCCCATCGGAGTCAGTCACATCTTCTTCCAGATGGAACAATTTACCCTTTCTAGTGTAGAATTATGTGAAGCCAGTTATCAACTAACATGATAGCCAGATGTATTTATATAAGAAATGGAAAATTGCCTCAAGTGAGACTTCTGGTTTTTTATAATTTCTTGGGTATTAATTCCATATTTGTAAGAGCTGAATGACTTTACTTTGTCTTGATAATTTTCTGTTTTAAAAACACAAGCAATCAACATTGTACTTACTTTAATCACTTAAGAAATGAAAATACTGTGGTAGTCATTGTCTAAGGTAGTCCCCAGTGACCATTCCTTCTGGCATTTGTGCTCCTCTGTAATCCCCTCTGGAGTGTGGGTGGGACTTCTTAAACTTTCTTCTGAGGAATAGAGTATGTCAAATGCAATGGAATGTTACTTTCAAGTTTAGGTTATAAAAAGACTATGGCTTTTCTCTTGGGCACTCCATCTTGCTCTCTGTTAGATCACTAACCCTGGGAGAAGCCAGCTGCCATGTCATGAGGAAGCTCTATGGTGAGGATCCAAGACCTGCCAACAACCACATGAGCCTACACATGAGGCTGCAGCTCTGCCAACAGTTTGATTTCATCCCGTTGGGACTGTAAGCCAGAAGACCACGTTAGACTATGATTAGAATACTGACCCACAGGAACTGTGGAATAAAATGTTTTTTTAAGCTGTTAAATTCAGAGTAATTTGTTATGTGATAATAGATAACTAACATAGATGTTTTAGTAAGTTTTGGATTTTTTTTTTTTTTTTTTTTTTTAGTTTTTTATAGAGATAGACCTCACTTTTTCACAGTTTATTTGTCTGAAAACAGGATGCTTTGCATGTATACGACACTATGTGCCTGAATCATGATATTTATAAAGCTAAATTCTCAAGTTAAATTCTCAGATAAAATTAATTACATCGATATGAATCCTGCTGGATCTATGAAACTGAAACAACATAATTAGCGAAAACATAGGCATATACTAACATAAATCATTTAGAGAACTGATTGCTGTGAGACAACTGAGAATACTATTTTTGTGAAGCAAGTAGGGAGAAAGTGGAAAACTATGCTAATGCTATGGTATTTATTTCAGAATAACACACATAAATTCTAAAATAAGTTCTTTATGTGCTTTTATACACCATGTAGTGATTTCACTTATTCAATGTTTTCTCCAGTTTAGGAATATTTATACTTCTTGTTCTCTATTTTTCTAGATCTGTATATTAATACCAACACTTACTTGAATAAATTAATAGCACTTGATATATAATTCTTAAAATAATATCTTAAAAATCATTTGAGAAAACAGTTAATGAATAATCATTAATTTTATGTGAAAATATACAACAATAAAAATGAGAAATAAAAAAATATAGCTTACTTTGCTAGATTTTAGAGTATATAAATACTGCATGTAGTTACGCTTGAAGAGAGTGTCATATATCTATAATGCTAGATAGGACAATTTTTTATTTGTAAGACAGAACTGGAAACTCTCTGCAAAATGTTTACTGAAATAACACTCTAACAGAGTAAATGCATAGAATTTAATAATAAAATATGACCTTTGTGACCTTAATGGACAAGGTTGAACATTAGTATTAAGTTCCAAGCCATTTGAATGTGTAAAGCATGGCATTCATATCTAATTTTGAATGAATTTTGGACTGCCCACAAATGCCTTACACCACTTCCTGAGCCATTTCATCAACAGCTTGCTAGACTGCATCCAATTCACCATCTGGAAGTGTCACTTGCTACAAAATAAACCTGCTCCCTGGATGACAGCAGGATACCTAAGCATCTGCTGTTTAATAAGCTGCAGCAGAACATCCACCAGCAGCACAGAAAGGGGCAATATTTCAAGGAAATGATGGAATCATTTAATATTAGCCCTTGAATGCACCTTAGGGATTCATCTAATTCATCATTTTCAAGGTGTATTCCATGGGATACTGGTAACTGCCATATGACAATAGGGATTCCATGTTTAAAAAATAAAAAAGCTCCTCCAACCCTCAATTAAGTTTAGGTAATGCTATGTTGACAAAGACAAGTCAGAATTGATATTAAATGATAATACCATAAACTGTACGATCTTAATTAGGATATAAGATATATATATATATATATATATATATATATATATATATATATATAACTCCAGAAATAAAACATAGCATAAAAATTAACCAAAAAATTGAGGCACAATTAGGGGGTGGGGGAAAAGCAACAGAAGTTTGGAATCTGCCTTCACAGAGGAGTGTGGTACGATGGAAAGAACATTTCATTTTGGGCGGTCGGTTCTCTATTTCATCTTTGATAATTCTGCTTTCTTTTTCATTGTGAAAGATAATTGCTACTTCTTTTTACTTTCCTAATCCCTTTCTCTTAATTTACTTCTCAGGTAAAAGATCAAGTTTGGACACATTTTGAAGAAATCCTAGACCTAAGTCCCATAGTCTGGGGAAAATTCTAATCTGGCTGATATTTATAAACTTCCAACCACAGATTTTGTTCTCTAAGTCACAGTCATATCTGTAATATCACAATCACAGATATGATTTTCAAATTTATACTAGTTCATATTCTTTTGTTATTGCCTTTTGTTAAATTATGAAGTATTTTAAGCATATATAAACATAAAGAAATACTATAAATGTTTATGTGCCTACCACATAGTGTAATATATCCTAACATTATCCCATATTTCATTCAGATTTGTTTTTGAGAAAGAAAACATTAAAAATATAATGAAAGCTCTGTTTGTATCTTTCTTTTATGCTATTTTTCTCTTCTTTTCCAAGAATTCAAAGTCAGAGTATGTGAACTTTTTTATGTTGAAATTAATGCAAAATAATCACTGCTTTCCTGGCCTTTTTTTTCCCAAATCTTTCCCTGACCTTCTGTGACTTCAGTTAAAACGAGTCTCTCTCTTTGACTCATGCAGAGCATTTAGATTACATCATCTTTCTTTATAAAATTCTGAGCCTAAAATTTCTTCTTTCCCCTCTATTTTTGGTGTTGTAATTTGCAGAACAACAATCATTAGTTATCAAGGAGGAATTCGGATGCCACGTTTCAGGTTAAACGTGTGTGCCTCATTATAGTACTATGTGTATCTTATTTCTAAAAAGCAGCAGCACTACGCTGCTCAGAGAGAAAAAAAAAAGGCGTCAAATTTGTACAACTTGGAAAAACAAAGTGCCAACAGAGAGACAACAGAACATGTTTTAGGGAAGCAGAAGTTCCATAGAAAAATAGCCCGTGGAGTCTGTGTATTTAAAGAATCAACTTTCAGCCATTACAGACCAAAAAAAAAAAAAAAAAAAAAAAAAATTCCAGTTAGTGAACATGTGAGGATGGTTTCGGTATTACTTAGAGTTCTCGTTTTGATGGCTGCAGATAGAAACACTGCTAACTCCAGTTTATTTTAAAGTCAGCTATGTAATTGGTACTGGAGATAGTGAAACTTGCACAGAGATATTGTCCATCTCCTAGGAGATGAAACCTCCATGACTTTATAATAAGGGAGAAATGAAGAACATTGCAGTCTAATGAGGACAACAGTTAAGTGAAATTTTCACTAATGAGAAATTGATTGAAAAAGAAGCAGAGATCCAGTTAAACATAGTGGGTTGAATGCATGCTTCTATCTACACATTCTCTGGAAACTCTGTCAATATAACAATGAAGAATTTTAAAAAGTTATAAACATGTGAGCATCAGGAAAGGAGAGTTGAGAAGATAGGATATATGTCAACAAGTTTGAAATGTGGGTGAAACTCAGCAGGGCTGAGAAAGTTGATAGTTAAGCTTTCAGGGAGATGGTTAAGAAATACTTTAGAAATTACGAAAAGTCTCAGAAATGGGAGTGTGTTATAAAGAGGTGTGCTGCTTTGGTTAGAAGCCAGAAGATTGTTTGAAAGTTTGTTACAAAAGGTTATCAAAGATTCTTTTGTCCCTCATGTGCAGCCAGGCAATGCTGGTGAGTATTCCATAAATTCCTCTCTGAAGAAGTTGAATTAGAGGACTCTGCAGAAATACACCTGAAGAGGGTACTGATGGAATAAAAACAGGAGTAAGTGAGATTTTTACATGCTTAACAGGTGGTTCCTCGCTTCCTTCCTGAACTTGCTTGTAGATTGGGGAAGACATATTTCAGATTGGAACTATTATTTTTGAGGAAGAAAAACCTGGAAACTTAAGAGAAAAGAACTACACGTTCTCAACTAGTCTGATGTGTCCCAGTAATAATCAACGGTTAATCAACTCAGTGCAGAGGATTACTTGTGCCTCATTCCTCAACAGGAGCTGAGAGGCAAGGAATGTGAGACATCTGTGGAGAACCGTTAATGTGAGAAAAAGAGACCAGCACAAATGAAACACCCAGAATGACAGTCACGCAGCTGACATATAGAGGAGACTATTTATATTGGAGCAGGAGAACTGAGAATTCCAGCAACATTTTCTCCAAAAAAAAAAAAAAAAAAAAAAGAAAAAAAGAAACTAATAGAAATACTGATGTATTTGTATTAAAGGAGATATTCACTTCTATGGTTGAGTTTCAGCATAAATTAAAGTACCCCAAAACACTTCTCATTAGTTATAAATAACTATGCTGTACTATAATTATGAGGGGGAAGGAAATTGTACAAGAAAGGAAATAGTATAACAATATATCACATAACTCAGCTGTAGATCATAGTCAAAAATTAAAGGAAAATGTTAATAGAAATAATAAAGAGCATATTATCCAATATTTTCTTCTAGCTATGTTGAAAGCATAGCATCGTTTGGAAAATGTCTGTTTTGGATTAATGCAGATAGGAGGGTTATGGTGGGTGTTTGAAGGTAAGGAAGGTAATCCCCAAGCATCCAAAGATATAATTTCATAGGTAATATTTAAAAATAAATAAATTAGATATATAATATCTATAACTAAAATAATCAAGAAGAAATGTATATAAAGTCACAGAAAAAAAGATGACATGAAAATTGCTGCCTCTGGGGAATACGCATGGCATATAAAGAAAGACGAGGCACACCTGATTTTTCATAACAAGTTTCTTGTGTCTCTGATTACAAATTCATGGACATGTACTCTTTCGATAAAAATAAAAACAATTTTCAGAGAAAATAAAAACAATTTTCAGAGAGTAACAGAGAAAGAAAAGACAAAAACTGTACAGGATGATCTTTGGCAGGGTGCTCATATACCAACAAAAGGAAGAGGCTCCTATAGCTTCAAGGAGTGTGCAAACAAGGTGGTAAGGACTGGTAAATATTATAGATATTATTTGAGCTATTTAGAAAAATACAGATTTTTTATATTATGGAAAGGATGGAGAGAGAAGGATCTAGAGGAGGTGACAAGGTTCTTGTGGACAAGAAATATCAACCTGGACTATTGTACTGGACATTTAACATTTTGGCTGCATAGTACAGAACTGCTGGAGTAACTATGCATATACATTGCTTCAGTTGACATGAAGGTATAGGATTGGAATATAGAGAGTGTTGATGTTTATGTCAGTTACACTATGTCTGGGGGATTCATTTTTGGTTGGTTGACAATGGGAAATTAGGGAACCAGTAAGTAATAAGTACTCAGCTTCAAAGAAATAATCTTGTCAAGGTAAAACAGCATGGGACATGCAATAACCAAATAAAGGACAATGCAGCTCTTCAGTGATGAATGGAGACCAGCCAAGATGTTTGTTCTTGGTCATACTTGCCTAAATGTTCTAATAAATATTTATTTAAGAGTTCATGATAGTTAACATAGAATCTATATAGAATATAGAATTATATATATAGAATATATATAGTTAATATAGTAACTAATATAGATTACTGAAAGCAGTCTTGTTGTGTGGGCCTATGTATCTCCTCTCATTCCACAGTATGGACTCTTTCTTTCCCAACTAATTATCTGATGTCTTTGTAAAGTCCATAATTTAAAAAGTGTTCCTTTCCAGACACATAAATAACTGGATAGAGTGAATGCACTTGAAGAACAACATTTAGTTTCCTGATTACTGGAGTGGAAGAACCACTTTAGTATCTTTCTCAGAGCCATCCAGAATAGACATATTTCGGTCCATGTGTCATAATTTCTAACATAATGTCTTTATGGAATTGAAATAATTAAATTAGAAACTTAAAAATTCAGTATCCTGCAGGATTTGAGTGTAAGATTTGGAATCATATGACCATTTGATGATTTATTAATTGAATAACTCTGGGGCAATTTTTAAAAATAAAACTAAAATAATCCTCGAAGATTGATAATAGGAGTGATGGTCAAAACTCATATTCTTGACTCTTTTTTTATGAGGTCATCTTTCTCTCTCTCTCTTTTTTTTTTTTGAGGCGGAGTCTCGCTCTGTCGCCCGGACTGGAGTGCAGTGGCCTGATCTCAGCTCACTGCAAGCACCGCCTCCCGGGTTTAGGCCATTCTCCTGCCTCAGCCTCCCGAGTAGCTGGGACTACAGGCGCCCGCCACCTCGCCCGGCTAGTTTTTGTATTTTCAGTAGAGAGGGGGTTTCACCCTGTTAGCCAGGATGATCTCAATCTCCTGACCTCGTGATTCGCCCGTCTCGGCCTCCCAAAGTGCTGGGATTACAGGCTTGAGCCACCGCGCCCGGCCATGTTTCTCTTGATATGCTCTCACTATTTTCATTATTATTATTATTATTATTATTATTATTATTATTATTAGACAGAGTCTTGCTCTGTTGCCCAGGCTGGAATGCAATGGGGTGATCTTGGTTCACTGCAACCCCTACCTACCAGGTTCAAGACATTCTCCTGCCTCAGTTTCCCAAGTAACTGAGGTTACAAGCAAGGGCCACCACACCTGGCTAATTTTTTTGTATCTTTAGTGGAGACATTTCGCCATGTTGGCCAGGTGAATCTCAAAACTCTGACCTCAGGTGGTCCACCCGCCTCAGCCTCCCAAATGTTGGGATTACAGCCACCGCACCCAACCTCGCTAATTTTCATAGAAGCACCAGACTGAATCCAGTAACTTGCGGCCCCCTAATTCCTTGTAACACAACTGAAACATAGCTAGGGCATTTAATCATGACTTTACTGTCATATTTTCTGGAAGTTAACACCTCATTGAGTTAGAAAACTTAAAATCAAGTTTGTAAATAATTTACCCTGTTAAAAGCATATATATTTTTGACTTGGCGTGGTGGCTCATTCCTGTAATCCCAGCACTTTGGGAGGCCAAAGCAGGCAGATCACTTGAGGTGAGGAGTTTGAGACCAGCCAGGCCAGCATGACAAAATCTTGTCTCTACTAAAAATACAAAAATGAGCTGGGCATGGGGGTGCACACCAGTAATCCCAGCTACTCAGGCGGCTGAGATGGGAGAATCTCTTGAATCCAGAAGGAGGAGGTTGCAGTGAGCTGAGATTGTGCCACTGCACTCCAGCTTGGGTGACAGAGTGAGACTCCATCTCAAACAAACAAACAAACAAAACACATATTTTTTTTAATGAATCAAAAATCGATAATGCTATGTTTTCAATTCTCACCCACTTTCTCTCTTAAATGTCATAATGAGAATTCGAGTCTATACCTAATTCAACTTCAAAGTACAAATATTTTTGTGAAATCACCTCAGGTAATTGACAGTTATTGCATCATTGTGACACACTTCTAATTGGTAATATTTTAAGCTTCAGTATCTAAGCATCTTTAAGCCTTAGCATGTAAATTCTAACTAGATCGAAGACTCATAATTCTGTCTGCATTTTCCATTTGTCTAAATTTTTGTTTAGTTTTTATTGTAATTAAATTAAATATTGTTGAAAGTTAACTAGCTCTTCCTGAAAATGTTTCAAAAGAAAACATTTTTCTTTTGAAAGCTGTTGACATCTGTCTCATATTCTTCATCATGTATGAATCCATTCACCATGAACTTCTAGCTTTGGAAAAGCTTATTCTACACTGAGAAATTTGGCAATTTCTACCACCTTTGATTACATTTCCTGCTATGTGACAGGCCACTTTCTGTGTTGGAAAATAAAAATCAATTTGTGCTGGATCACAGTGCTATTATTTTGAGGACATTTTAAAAAAGGTTCAGGGATCTCAATTTAAGTTAAAATTTAAATCTCTGCTGTGTTGTACTGGCAAATAAATAAGTTGACAAAAAGATAAACAGGTGAGACCTATGACTAGGCTTGCCCATGGGTAGATAGTAAAATTGATGGTGAGCCTCAGCCTTTGAATCTAATTGTCATTTGGCACATTTCTCTTGACATTGATTATAAGACATATACAAAGACCAGAAATTGTAATTTAGAATATATATATATATATATATAAAGGAAATAACTTGAGTACTAGTGTGTGAAGGTAAGAAAAGAATATGAACATAAGCAGTCTTATGCAACTGGGTAATACAACTTCATTTTAATAAAAACAACCTGTACAGGAGTTGTTTAAAGTGCTATGTTTTGAAGAACCTACTGATTTGAAGCTGCATGTGCATATCGAGCTATTTTTGTATAGCAAAGGAAATAAACTCTTTGTGTTACAGGTTTTGAGGAATGGTATAGCCATTAGTGTTGAGTAGCAGGGAGAACTATAAAAGTGCAGGCTACTCTTTGGAACCACCATTGATTTGACTTCAAATTTAAGTTTATACTTATCTTTGAGATCCACTATTTCTCTTCATTTCTCAGGTTTATATTCATAAGATAGAGGCTTTCTTTATTTTCCCACTTGAAAGGATACCCAAACCTGTCTAGAATCTTTTTTCTTTTCTTTTCTTTTTTTTTTTTTTAAGACAGTCTCGCTCTGTTGCCAGGCTGGAGTGCAATGGCACGATCTTGGCTCACTGCAACCTCCGCCTCCCGGGTTCAAGCGACTCTCCTGCCTCAGCCTCCCAAGTAGCTGAGAAGACTACAGGCATGTGCCACCATGCCCAGCTAATTTTTGTATTTTAGTAGAGATGGAGTTTCACCATATTGGTCAGGCTGGTCTCGAACTCCTCACCTCAGGTGATCTGCCCACCTCAGCCTCTCAAAGTGCTGGAATTACAGGCGTGAGCCACTGAGCCTGGCACCTGTCTAGAATCTTTAAAACTTGTATGTTATGATTCAAACATAAGCATATCATAATATAATAATGGAAATCTGATATTCATGAACGAAATAACACAATTCACACTTGTATTTCATGTGTGAAATGGCCATGTCATCTCTACCCTTTCTGATTTTTTATGTTAATCATCTACAATGTGTTCCAAGAATAAAATAAAATAAAAATTGCAAGGAGTTTAATGTTTAAAATGGCTGCCATTGTTATTTAAAATATCTATCAATCAACATATTTTAGATTTTAACCTATAAATAATACATGTGAATAGTAGATTGGTGTGGTGGCAGAATAATGGCCCCCAGAGATGTCCAAGCATAATTACCAGAACTTGTGACAATGTTGCCTTACAGGAAAAAGTCTTTGCCAATATGGTTAAGGGCGGCACAGACTTTGAGATGAGAGATTATCCTGGAATATCCAGATGCACCCAATCAAATCATGTAAACGTAATAGGTTCATTGCCTGATGTACTCCTCTGTGGGAGTCTTCAAATTGGTTGCTGGAATTCAGGGTCTGAACAACATCTTAAATGATCCTTAAACAAATGCTTTGTGACTCTAATGTCAGAGATCGTGTCTATAGGATCAACGGGGATGAACATGTTCAGTATCTAGTGCTACGTGATTTTCAGCAACAAGGAAGTGAGCCAAAGTTCAGCCTGATTCATCCCTAATTATAGCTATATTTCTGTCCAGAACCCAGAGTAGATTTCTTGTCATCTCTGTTGGGACGTTTTCAATCACATGAGATTTTAAAAGCAGAGAACCTTTCCCGGTTAAGGGCAGAGAATTGAAAGACAGTGGCATGAGAAGAACTGGTGCTCTCCCATGTTAATAAGTGAGTTCTCCCCTTAGCAGTTAATGGAGGGCTGGTTGTTTAAAAGAGCATGACACCCCTCTCCTTACTCTCTTGCTCCTTCTCTCAGCATGTGACACATTAGGTCCCCTTGCTTTCTATGAGCAAAAGCTTCCTGAGGGCCTCACCAGAAGCAGATGCTGGTGCTATGTTTCTTGACTAGCCCACACAACTGTGAGCCCAATAAACCTCCTTTCTTCATAAATTACCCAGCCTCAGGAATTCCTTTATGGCAATGTAAAACATGTTGATGCATCATGGTACTAGAATTTAAGTGTAAGCCTAGAGTTAAAAGAATACCCAATAAATAGAAACAAAGTAGAGCAAACCAACAGAAAAATATAGTTAAATATTACTGAACCTTCATAAAGGTATTTATGTTTGAAATTATTCCATTATTTTAAAGAAAAGAGAAAGGCATATGATCAGGAGAATGTCAAAAGACTCTAGTTCTATATTTCAAAGTATATTAATTTCCTGTGGCTGATGTAACAAATTACCACAAACTTAGTGACCTAAAACAAAACACAGTTTTTCACTTACAGTTCTAGGGGTCAGAAGTCTAAAAGTGTATTTCATTGAGCAGAAACCTAGGTTTTGGTGGGGTGGCTGTATTTTCAGAAACTGTAGGAAAGAAAATGTTTCCTTGCCTTTTCCAAACTCTAAGGTTGTGTTCCGTCACTCATGCTCTCTCTTTCATTGTTCACATCAGCAGCTCAACATTTTCAAATCTGTTTTGTTCTTACATCTTTTTCTCATTTCTCTCCTTTCTCTCTGGCTGTATTCCTCTTACAGAGATGCATGCGATTGTATTTAGGGACCATCCTAATAATCTAGGATAATCTCTCTATCTTGACATCCTCAATTTAACCATATCTGCAAAGATGCTTTTTCAGATATGGTAATATTCACAGATTTTGTGGATTATGACCTGACACAGGGACCATTAACTTACTACAGTAAGTTTGAAATGAAATGTTTATTTCCTTTACACATTGAATGTTTTCCTCTCTTTCTCTAAAGTATCAGTCTCTCTTTTTCTCTCTGTCTCTCTATCTTTAATATACTTTGAAAATGATGACATAAGATATGAATTTAAGGTAAACTGATTATACAAAAATCTCTCTTACATGTTTTGTAAGAGCTACTTCCTTATGTGTCTTAATAGCAAAAGATCTGACCTTACTATAGACACTCTTTCATTCTCATTTCCCTAGAAAACTCTTTTAAGGCAGAAACTGCTTAGAATATTTGATAAGCTTGTATCAAAGCACACATCTGATTATAGATGATCAATATTTAAAAATTGACTTGAACAATTAAATTTAATTTGATGAGTTCTGGCCTCAAAACTTTATCAAATAAAGCTATTCCATGGTTTGACAAAAGTATTTCACTTTTCCTAGAACAGATTTATGAGAATGCTGTAAGGATTTTAACATTGTAGGTTCTTCTGTAAATCTGCTTCTTCTCCACTAGAAAGGAAAAAAGCTTATATTTTGAGAAAACACTTTTATAGTGGAAGAGAGGTCAAATGTTCTTTTATTTTCTCTTTTCTTCAACTTTTATTTTAAGTTCAGGGGTACATGTGCAGGATGTGCAGGCTTGTTACATAGGTAAATGTGTGCTGTGGTGGTTTGCTGCACAGAACAGCCCATCACCTAGGTATTCAGCCCAGTATCTATTAGCTATTATTCCTGATGCTCTCTCTGGCCCTGCTCTATTACCCCCAACAGCCCCAGTGTGTGATGCTCTCCACCATGAGTCCTCATTGTTCAGCTCCGCCTTAGAAGTGAGAATATGCTGTGTTTAGTTTTCTGTTCCTGCATTGGTTTGCTGAGAATGACAGCTTCCAGCTCCATCCATGTCCCTGCAAAGGACATGATCTCATTTGTTTTTATGGCTGCATGATATTCCACTGTGTATAGGTACCTCATTTTCTTTATCCAGTCTATCATTGATGGGCATTTGGCTTGATTCCATGTCTTTGCTATTGTTAATAGTGCTGCAATGAACATATACATGTATATATATATATATATACACACACATACACACACACATACACACATACACACACACATACACGCACACACACATATATATAATAGAGTGATTTATATTCCTTTGGGTATATACCCAGTAATGAGATTGCTGGGTCAAATGGTATTTCTGCCTCTAGATCTTTGAAAAATTGCCACATTGTCTTCCACAATGGTTGGACTAATTTACACTCCCACCAACAGTGGAAAAGTGTTCATTTTTCTCCACGACCTCACCAGCATGTAACCTCACCAGCATTTGTTGTCTTTTTACTTTTTAATAATTGCCATTATGACTGGTGTGAGGTGGTATCTCATTGTGGTTTTGATTTGCATTTCCCTAATGATCAGAGATGTTGAGCTTTTCTTTCATGTTTGTTGGCCGCCCATATGTCTTCTTTTAAGACATGTCAGTTCATGTCCTTTGCCCACTTTTTAATGGGGTTGTTTCTTTTTTCTTGTAAGTTTGTTTAAGTTCCTTGTAGACTCTGGATATTAGACCTTGGCCAGATGGATATATTGCAAAATTTTTCTCCCATTCTGTAGGTTGTCTGTTCACTCTGATGATAGTTTCTTTGGTTGTGCGAAACCTCCTTAGATTAATTAGATTCCATTTGTTAATTTTTGCTTTTGTTATAATTTCTTTTGGTGTTATCATTCTGAAATCTTTGCATGTGCCTATGTACTGAATGGTATTGGAGAGACTGAGTTTTCTAGTTAAAAAATTGCTTTAATGGGTAGTGTCTGCAAACATCAGTTTGTGTGAAGGATCATAGTCTTCATTGAGAATCATCTATGCTACTTTAACTCACTTAGGGCTACCACAATGCACAACTCCTGGGGTATTATTCTCAATTACATTTATGTGTCTATGTAAATGGTGCACCTGGAGTCATGTGGCATATCCAGAGCTGCCATATCTAATGGGCTTGTAAAATTGACCCAACTGCTTTAATGGATTTTTTTTTTTTTTTTTTTTTTTTTTAGTAATTGAATTTGATAGTGGAGATTACAAAGCAAACAGGGAAATCTTCATTAAGAGGAAGAGTTGTAGAACAACCTGAGGTGACCTAATATCTCCATGTTACTGAAGGGAATGAATACATTCATAATCCTCCACAGTTCTTAAATATCAGTCCTAGAAGAAGATCAGTCCTAGAAGAAGAAGACATAGGCAGGAACTTCACTGTAGAAAACCTGTTCCAATATTGTTTTATGCTTTTCATTATTAGTCACCCTAAACATTTCAGTAAAATCTGTACTTTTGCCAGACACTGTGGTGAAACTGATACACAAAAAGTAGGATCTCTTAGTTCTCACTTTCAAATAGGTCACAATCTCATGGAATTTACAGAAAGGCACATGTGAACATAATTCTCAGTTAAGTAAACTATCTACAAGTCCACTTCTCATGGAATGTGCCCTACATAATCTACTCTAATCAAGAAGCAAAATTTTACATTTTAATTTTTCTATCTTTAAATTCTAAATATGATTGTCGCATGCATTATTTAATTCAACAACTGTTTATTGAATATTCAGCAAGTTCTCATGTCATTTCTTTTCCAAAATAAAATACTAGTTCATCTTGTGATTCAAATAACATTATGGAGTGGGCTCTTTTGTTTTTTAATAATGTTACTGGCTTGTGTTTGTCATTAGTGCAGTTGTCTGATTGTCTTTGAATGTTACAATGGCACTGACTTTAGACAGTTCCTCAGGGCAGGGACTGAGTCTGCTTAAATTGCTTTGTGCAGAGCACAGGTGGCTGAGTAATAAACACTTTTTGCTGATGCAATGTCTTGTATTGAAGACAAAGCCTCTGATTACTTAGTGTTTTGAAATTAGTTTTTAAAGATGCATCAGGAATCCAATTAGTGTAATGTGTGCATGACACCAACATGGCTTTGGAGCAGATTAACAAGACCACAACACCCTTATCTCAAAAATATTATATTCTAAAACCAATAGTACAGGATGAAAACAAATGTGAACATTGAATAATAGATTATCTTTCCATAACCTTAATAGAATACCTAATCTTGTACAAAACAAGTATGCAAATGTGTGTATGTCTATACATTTTTCTTCATCTCTCCATTATGCAGGTTAGAAATAGAACAATGGCATTGTTAAAGGAATAATCAGAAGCAAACTGGCATTAGCTCGGCTATGAATATTAGTTTGATATGTTCAATACAATTTTTTATTTTTGTTTTTTTCTCATATCAAATATTACTCTGAGGGGGGAAGTGTCATTCTTTCTGGGACACCTGCCACTCCAGATCTTCCTCTCCAGAGCAAAGCCCCTGGTCACCTTTTGAGAGGCCTTTGGATTTCAGAAGAGATATGAGAGGCACAGTTCATTCATTTGACCTGTAACCCACCTAGCTGCTCTGACTTAATCTCTTTTCTCTTCTCATCTTGGCTTACCTGTGACTTGCACATGGAGCATAGGCTTCTGCTTTTCTTGTCTTTTTAATCCAACCCCCATCAACGATGCCAGAGTAATCATCTACAGAGCAAGCAATCATATCACACATCTATCTAAATTTACTCAGTGGTTTATTTGTCTTCCCTGATTGAAAATTCTGAAAAGGCACAATTCATTTCTCATTACACTTCCATCCAGGTGCTTGTACATAATACACACTCAATACCTGTTTGTTAATCACATGGCTGGATTGATCTGACAACATCTTGGTCCTTCACTTTTGACTCAGTATTATCCCAGGTTTTCATTTAAATATTCTGTTTGTGTTTTAAATTTTAGTCCTAACCATATCGTGGTGATTCTCATTCCATTTTCCCTCTTGCTTTGCAGTGCTAAGCTTACTCAATCTCATCAACCTATAGATTGTCTTCCACATAGGGTGCCTGGTTACAGTAATGCATATTGGAGTAGTCTCATACAGTTTTTCTACCTGCATTTCTTTTATTGTTGCTGTAACACATAACCACATACTTAGCAGCTTAAAATAAAATGAATTTATCCTCTTAGAGTTCTGGAAGACAGAAGTTTCAAAACATTGTTACAGGACTAAAATCAAGGTGTTGGCAGAACCAGCTCCTTCGGGATGCTCCAGCAGAGAATCTGTTTCTTTTCTCAACTTTTAGAGGGCACTGGCCTGCTTCTACTCATGGCCATTTCACAATGTCTGCTTCTGTCTTCACCTCCCCTTCTCCTCTCTGTAGTCAAATCTTCTTCGTCTCCTTGTGAGTACCCTTCTGATTACATTGGGCCCACCATGTAATCAAGGATAACATTCCCATCTCAAAATCCTTAAATTAATCACATTTGCAATGTCCCCTTTACCGTGAAACCTTTGCAGGTTTTGGGAATTCTTACATCGACATCTTTGGGACCATTATACATCATATCTTATCACCCTTGCTTATATTTTAATTGGCAAGTAAAAACTCTACATACTTATGGTGAATAATATGATCTTTTCATCTATGTATAAACAGTGTAAAAATGGCTAAGTTAAGCTATTTAACATATGCATTACCTCATACACTTTTTTGGTGAGAACACTTAAAATCTACCTTCTTAGCTATTTTCAAGTATACATATACTGTTATTAACTATAGTCATCATGATATACAACAGATTCCTTGAACGTTTATTTATCCTGTGCAACTAAAATTTTGTGTCCTTTGACCAACATCTTGCTAATCCCCCATCCTCCTCCAGCACCTGGTCATCATTTTTCTCTCTGTTTCTATAAGTTCCAATTTTTAGATTCCACATGTAAGTGAGCATCCTTCTTGAAACAACTTCAAAAAGCAGCTAGAGTTTTCCAAAAAGGATTCCTTTATGTCCCTCATATGACATATCTTCATTTTGTTTCTTATTGATTTATTCTTTTCTCTTTTTCAACATCAATATACGGCCATTGTAAAAATTTCAAGCAACACAGAAATATTTAACATATAAAGCTGCCTTTGCCACCCGCTTCCCAGCAATGACCAATCTTAAGAGTTCAATGTGAATTATTCATTTTTTTGGTAAAGAGAAAGGAAGAAAAACAAAGGCACATTGTGTGTATTCCATGCATTTACAAATATAGATGATTAATAAGAAGCAGATATTATTCTAGATTTTGATGTTTTCCAACTAATAATATAGGTTGAGCATATTTCCATGTCAGCACATGTATATTTTCTTCATATTACAAGTTAGAAGAACGTTACATTGAAACGGCATGTTAATTTTAGGATGATTGGCATATTTGTATTATTGATTCTTTCTACTCAGGAATATAGTATTTTTTAAAATAAATACTTTACTGTTTTGTTAATTTTTTTTTCAATCATATCTTTCTCAAATTTTTGAAGTTTACTTGTAAGTATTTGTAGGGTTTTTTTTTTTTTTTCCTATTTTAAATTGTGTGTGTGTTCCTGGATTATTATTGCTAGTATTTGAAAAAGCTATTATTTTTGTATGTTTCCTTGTATCTGGCTATTTCACTGAATACTCATTAGTGTTATTGGTTCTTAAGTGGTCCTTCTGCGTTTACTAGGAGTAGAAATATATTCTGCGCAACTAATGACAATTTAGTTTTTTCCTTCTTGGTTCACCAATTTAAAAGTTTGCCAGCTCTAGATATATAATTACTCTCTGGATCCTTCTGCTTCAGACACTTGTGCGTGCCAAGTAGCCATCGATCAGCTTCTTATAATAATAAACCATCTTGACATCTATTGTAGAAGAAGATAAGAAATAATGCTTGAGACCAATATTAGAATAAATTTTTATATCTTTTTAGGAAACCACAAGTCTCTGTTTTAATTTAAAGTATATTGTAAAAACAGTGAAAGATTCAAAGAGAACAGAGTGGAAAGCATATGAGACTGTTTCAAACTGTGTTCCTTCCAGTCTTCATTGCGTGTCCTCACAGCATGGCATTTAATTTTTCTCCTTGTTAGTTTTCTTACCTGATGGTGAATAAATATGAAAATGGTACACATAGCTAAGAAGTTCAGTGAACACTATTTTTATTAGCAAGGTATATTTCTATCTAGATATTATATGCCAAAAATTAGCATCTTACAGTGTAAAACAGTATGTGATTTCTAGTATTAATGTTAAGCACTAAAAACACAGAAAAAGTTGTATATTAAAAATAAAGCAAACATCATGACAAGAACTTAAATGCAAATTTTCCAAACAGATAGAATGTCTTGAAAGGAACGTATAATAAACATCATTGATAAAGTCAAAGCAAGTGGTTGAGAAGTAGACCACAAGAACTTGGGAGAGTGTCATATAGTTTCCAAGCATGTTCATCTTGCTTTCAAAAACAGGAATAATTTTCAAGTTCAAGGCATATTTTTTCATTTATCTTCAGCAATTTTGAAGCATGCTTGCTATAAATATGGGTGCATGTATTTAGATATATTCTTCAGTTTCCTAACTGTTATTACCAGGAGAGAGCTTCAAATTCATTGAAGTATCCTGTACTCAGTATCATAAAAATCAGTTACAAATGTTACTCAAATGCCGACTTACTTAAGCTTCATAAATAATGTATTCATTTTACCAGCTATTGATAAATCATTTAAAAACAAATTGCCAGTGTGAAAAGAGTTACACCATTACTATCCTTTCAAAAAATTAGTTGTATTCATTTTATCTTTTAAAATATTTTATGAAATATCTTAAATATATGAAATGTTTAGAGCATAATTTCGAAGATACCAAAGTGAATTCATATGCATGCATCTTCACATTTCACCATATTTACTTTAGATTTTTAAGAAGTCAAATACAACAGATACAGTTGAAACCACTTTGTCCCTTTTTCAATCACATTTTTTCCCTCTATACCCCAAGTTAACCAGTATGAGGTCAGTGATTATTCTCCATCCATGCATTTTAAAATATTTTAATAAGTGTATACATATATATACATATCCTTATGAAATATTGTTTTGTACACTTAAAAATGTACACAAACTATATAGTACTATTGACTTAATTTTTCATTTTCTTTTAAAATCATGTTATATATTTTTGGCATTTGTCTAGATTAACATCAGTCAATCTAGTTATTCATTTTAAATGCCCTGTAAACTATTCTATTGAATAAATATATATTCCTGTATTCTGTTATTAATAGGCATTTAGATTATTTCCTTTTGAGATATACACTGTTACATATGCAGGCTTTCTCTAGAGTGGTGCTTCATCAGTTTTAATTTGCATGTAGAACCACCCTAGACACCAGTAAAACTGCAGATCTTGATTCAGTGGATCTTGAGTGAATCCTGAGATTAAGCATTTTTAAAAAGTTCCTTAGTGATACCTCTGCTACTTGTCCCCTGAACACAAAACACACTAGCAGGCAGCAAGTCACTATCACATATATGTGAAGTATACCCCTTCATAGGTATACTTACGTACCATGTGAATGTGTATATATGCACTCATAGGTATACTTCATAGGTATGCTTCACATGTAAATGTGTATGTACATTCACATGGTGCTGAAGTGGCTATATTTCACACACATACACATTCACATGTGAAGTATATCTATGAAGTGGGTATGGCAGGCTGGTTCTTTCAACACTTCTCAAAGCCCATTACATCTGGCTATCTTAACTTTAAAGGTTGAAAAGCAAACTACTCTGAATTCCAATCCCTTTTTCAGCTAGTTGTGAGACAGTTCTGGACAACACAGTACAAGCATAAACTGCTGATGCCAATTCAATCGTCCCAACCTTTTTCTTGTCCAGAATTATGATGATCCTGGAGGTGCAGCAGCCACACTTTAAGGAAGGCAGAGTGACAAAGTAGGTCTGATCCCTTGAGGCCATTGTTAGCCTCTGCTCCAGCCCTGGGATGCCTGCCCAGATAATTTTTATTTTCATGTCTGAGATAAACCTCTTTCTTGATTAAGCCATCGTAATCTGGTTTACAGTTACTTATACCACTGTATTGTTTTAATGTAGTGTGATGCTGAGGGCGCAGGTGGGAGATGGGGTGGCGGCCGGATTCATTTTAATGATACAGTGCCTCTTCAGCTTTTTTAGATATTGCAAACTGCTCACAAAATGCTGCTATTTTACTCTTCCATCAGGTGCATGAGATAATTTCAAGTTTTATTTTTCTATGTCTTTGCTGATTCTTGGCACTTTCAAACATTTTAAAGTTCTTGCCCATTCAGTAGTGAGAATGGCATCTAATTGTGTTTTAATTTTGATTTCTGTGATTATTAGCTACGGTAAACAGATTTTCCGTGCTCACTGTTCATTCAGATATCCTCAGCGTTAATTGTTTTTATTGTTGTAAATGTTCTCATTGGGTTGTCATTTTATTGTGGGTTTATTATTATTGGAGATGTTCTTACCAAATAATTTATTGCTGGGTTTTATATATACCCAGTAAATATCTTCTTTTATATTATGATTGGTCTTTTCACTTTGTTTATCATGTCTCTAGTTAGACAAAGTTTAAATTAATTATTAACAAATTTATAAATATTTTTCTGTACATTTTGTGCTCTTTGTATCTTCTTTAAGATATCATTGCTTATTCTGAGATCATATCCTCTTATATATATATATATATATATTTCACAGTTTTAGCATTTTACTTTTTACATTTAAATTATATTCTATCTGGAATGAAGTTTTGCGGTTTAATGTGTGGAAAAAATCCAATTTCATATTTCTCATACAAACAACCAATCATCCTCCACTACATAAAGAGTTCATTCTTTACTGCTTTATAAGCCAAATTTGTCATTATATATATATATGTGTGTGCATGTATATACATATATATGCTATCTTCTCAGTACTTTAAGGGTAGTACACTGCCCTAATATCATGTAGAGTGAGTCTTCTCACATTTATTCTTAAAAATCTACTTCACGATTCATGCCTTTTTGTTTTCCAAGTAGGTCTCTGGGATGAATGGTTAGAGAGACAAACCTTATTTCCACGACATGGTTCCCAGATCTGAGAATTCTAGCTGCTGAGAATCTATCACTGTATATAAACTATTGGTTCAATGTGTATGCTGGAAAATAGAACTACAAACTTACCATATATATTAATCTCTGCTGTTTCTTAGTGGTGACTGTAATATCCATTCCATCATTCTATGAGGAAAGTTGGGTGTTTGTGATGCCATATATTGTAAAAGATGTGAGTTCTATGATTAGGAGCTCATTGTCACACCTCTTTTACCACAAAATTGATCCCCTGTTATGATGTAATGAAGTATAGAACCCTATGCCATTAAATCAGGGCTTCTCTTTGTCCTAAGATGATAATGTTTGCAGAGGCAGTACAGCAGGCAAAGAAGATAAACTCCTATCTGAGGTGTGTGCCAATTCCAGCAAGAATAAATTGCTGTATCTTCCAGGATGGAAAGGGTTCAATATATTCAACTTGACACCAAGAGGTCTTTTTGAGGAATAGTGCCAAGATAAAGGATTCAGAGTTGTTCTCTTCTGTTGACAGGTTTATGGGTGGTGAAGGGAAACAATTTCTTAAGCCCATACATAGTTTACAGCCATGCTACCATGTACAGTCACTTCTTGGACCCATGGTGGAAACACCAGAGTATCTGATGAGAAGAGAGGCTGGTGGACATCTGCTAGGAAGATAACCCTGTCCACCTTGTTGTTAAGAGTCTCCCACATTGTTCTCTAGTAAGTATTAATATGAGAAACAAAGATGTGTGTATTTTGCAACCAATCTCAGTACTATTCACTTGACTCTTTGCTAAACTGTTTGACTCTAATTATCCTATCTTTGTTTTTATGTATCTGGATCAAATACGCCATTCATGCCTGCCTACGAGTTAGTGTGAATCAATACTTACACTCATCCGCATCTTTCCAAAGTAAATACCCAAGTGCATTGCATTGAGCTCTTCACACTGGGAGATTATTTCCTCTTGTCACTTTATACAGGCCCAGCCCTGAAAAAGACTGTAGTTTGGAAGCAGTCCTTTTTCCTCTAATAACAACTTATTTGCCTATAAATCAGAGTCCACCTTTGGACTCTGAATTAGTGTCTACCTTTATCAGTGAGTCTTAGGAAACCCTCCAGAAGTTCATAGTTGTAACATTGAGGACAAGGCAGAGGTGAGACAAAGTAGATGAAAATTCAGCCTTGGCTTCTTGTTCATGTACCTTACTGTGTTCTCTGAATCTTCTAGGGCTATTTGCAAGTGTATCATTTCCATCGCATCATGAATTATTGTTGTATCCATCTGATCTTAAGTTTCTTTGTAATAATATCCTCTCATTGATGTCACACAATAAGGCACTCAGCCTCAGCTAATGCTTAATATATTACAAGGAGCTGCTTTTTGACTTGATTTCTGATGCAGATGGTGTGGCTTTACATTATTTAGAAATTTTTTTAGAACTACAAATTTGTGAGCTTCAACCTAGATCTGTTTATCTGAGGATGATTCTAATGAACATAGAAGCTTGAGAACCACTGACTTAAAATGATATCCTGGCACGCCAAAGCCTATTTAAATACTAAACATATCACTGAAGCTTCTGTTTTTGTGGAGTTTAACTCTCATCTTCTGGCACATGTGCATCTTTCCAAAGCAAATATTGTATTTGTTTCTGCCGTTAGGTCTAATTAGCATGATGAACCATAGTGCTAACTATTCTAGAGTTTATCCTGGGTTTTGTTCTCAATATTAATATTTTTCAAATATTTCTAATAGATTTTTTAATAGCCACCTGATATGATCTCATTTCTGCACATTTTTTGCAGAAATAAATTTTCGAGTGTTATTTCGTTTATACCTATGATATTAAAGATAATTTTTATGTTTTTTTGCATATTATCACATTATTCTTATTTCATCTGAAGAAATTAATTTGAAATACTGTTTTATTCTCTAATCTTTGTGCTAACTGAAATTTCAGCTTTTTAGGTCATCTTGAGTGGTATATGGCAGGGACAAGAGCAGTGATTCATTCTCTTTCTCATAACCCATCTTGCATATTTTTGAATGCCTTTACTTAACTCATGAAACCCCCAATCCAGAGTCAATTCTCACAGTATCAGCTTCGAGCTCCTTTCTACAATGACAGAATGGTGGTATGGTCTGAACGCTTATGTCACCCACAAAATCCATTAAGTTAAAATCCTAACCCTCAAGGTGATGGTAATAGGAGGTGGGCCCTTGGGAAGTGATTAGGTCATAAGGATGGATTCCTTATGAATGGGATTAATATCTGATAAAAGAGATTCTAGAGAGCTCTGGACCTATCTGACCATGTAAGGTTACAGTGAGAAAAAGACTGTCTATAATCCAAAATGCAGGCCCTCATCAGACACTGAATTTGCCTTGAACTCCCCAACATCCAAAACTCAGAAATAAGTATATGTTGTTTATAAGCTACCAAAACTCTGAGAAATAAGTTTATGCTATTTATAAGCTACTTATTTAATTTATGGCAGCCTGTATGGACTAAGGCACACTGGGGATATTGCAAATCCAGATCTCAAATCAGGGGTGGACTGTTTTAGATCCTGGTCTTAAATCGAGCCTTTACCTACACACTCCCCAGAACCTTAATTTCAAGCCAAGCCATAACTTTGGGCCTCATTTAATGTTAACTTATATATTTTTTTTTTTTTTTTTTTTTTTTTTTTTTTTTTTTTTTTTTTTTTTTCTGTCGCCCAGGCTGGAATGCAGTGGCGGGATCGCAGCTCACTGCAAACCCCGCCTCCCGGGTTCACGCCATTCTCCTGCCTCAGCCTCCGGAGTAGCTGGGACTACAGGCGCCTGCCACCTCGCCCGGCTAGATTTTTGTATTTTTTTTAGTAGAGACGAGGTTTCACCGTGTTAGCCAGGATGGTCTCGATCTCCTGACCTCGTGATCCGCCCGTCTCAGCCTCCCAAAGTGCTGGGATTACAGGCTTGAGCCACCGCGCCCGGCCAACTTATATACATTTTATATCTATCAATCTATCTATCTATCTATCTATCTATCTATCTATCTATCTATCTATCTATCTCTCATCTATCCTCCTTTTACTATCAGTGGAAATCCTCATTAGCCCTAGTTTTAGGATGTGAGCCTATCCCTGGACTCCCCCATCTGACACGATACACTTTTCATCTTTCTTAGACAAAGTGAACTTAAGACGTCTCAGCCCACATTGAAACCTGAAACTCAGGAAGCATGTGACATACCCTCTTTCCATTGGTTTATATTTATATTCTACTTCTCATACCTGGAAATGCTTTTTTTGTTGTGTTTTAAAAATATCTCCTTATATATTTTATCTAACATTATCACACTTTTTTTTAGGAGGCAACTTGTAAGATAAATAAAAATTTCAAAATGTCAATGTATAAAGTCATTGTAAGCCAAAATTCCATATTTTATTTTCCTATTTTGTAAAGTCTAAAATTAAACTGTTAAGCAAAGCAGAAAGCATTTCACAATGAAGAAATAACAAAATGATACTAGTTGATACACCTAGAATGCCTTACCAAAGTATAACATTAATAATATGTAGGTAATCCTAGATACTATAACTCTGGGAGACTTCCTCTTCCTTCAAAACTATAAAGCAGGGGAAATTATTTTAGCGAGATAACATCCTGCACAATGGCCAGGCAGTAGCTGGGAATTACATTAATATGTATTAGCTCTGCATGAAATTGTATTTTCTTCAGTATTTCCTTATTATATAACAGATCAAGTCCAAACATCTGCACTTTTTCAATATTTTCCAGGAGCTATCTACTCCTTCCTAGCCAAACATTTATCAAATTATTCCACGACATTTCATCAGGCCGTATTCCTCCTTTCTTCTAAAGACAAGGCATACTCATTGCTAACATAACAGCTTTGCTTACTCTGGCCTGTCTTTCCATGGTATTCTCTAACACCTTTTCTTTATCTGTCTGTATTCTTAACATCCTTTATGAACCAGATCAACTTCAATCTTCTGCAGGAAGCCCTCAAACTTTTCAGGAGTTTTACAGTAATTTGGTCCATTCCATTTGAATTGCATCCTATTTTTCTCCTAAGTTATGATTGTTATATTATACACTTTAATGCTGTATATGTTGGCATGTGACTTGAACTTTAAGCTCTTTGAGAAAAAGGCTGTGTCCTATATTTATTTGGATATTCCACAATGCATGGCCAAATGCAGAACATGTTACTGACTGGCTGATTTGGTGAGAGGCCTAGGGATAAAATCATCACTTGCAGATCACTTTTTTCACAACAGACAGCCTCACCTTGATCTGCTCATTTTTCTTTTCAGAGATGTCTGTGGAGTTTTTGCTGGGAGTAATTGAAAAGACTAAATGTGCAGCCCCTTCATTGGAGACAATTGTTCATTCTCTGCCCCCATCCTCATACCTACACTTTTAAAAAATCATATCTAAAGATATTTGATTCTGCAAACTTTTTTTTTTCTAAGCGTTCTATGTATCAGTTGTCAATCAGTTGTCAAGCATCAAGCATTCACTGGTCCCTTGACTGAAACTCTAAACTTTGACAAATATTTTATGTATCAATTATACAGGGAACAGAGTAGAAACAGTAAACACAGAAGTCAATGTTATACAATTAAAACATATTTATAAGAATAATCCATTTAATAAAAATAAGCTTATCAGTATCATACCTGCACATTTTCTATGAATTATTCTATTTTAATTAAAAAGTTTAATAGATGATGTAGCACTCAATGGCAAATGTACGGCATATGACTTGGAAGAATCAAGATAATATGGAGAAAATAATATTTAGGTCAAAATTTAATTTACCTCATATGCTTAAACAAACAAATCCACTGCAATATTTTCTGTATGACTTGTGTCCTTTTAAATTTTTAAGATTTGCAAAAACAAAGAAATTCAATGAATTACAGGCAATTTATATAATGGTGTTACAGTTTTTGCAATGTAAGCAAGCAGTGGTAAAAATGCATTATCTTCCTCATTATGTGGATTTAATGTATTAGTTTGTAGCATATGGCATGTGAGCCTCATGATAGGAGAATGAGCTTAGGTTTTTTTTATTCCATCTACCAATAGGTGCCAGCATTCATTCAGTTCCCTCCAGGCATGGTAGTTGTTCACATAACAGCAGGATGTGCATCTAGACTCATAGCAATGGCTGAGAAATTGAGTTCATCTTACATTTTTTCTCACCAGCTTTTATTGCACTGTGTATTTTAGAGTAGTGACTTGATTTTTATGCAATTTAATTCTCTTACTGTGAGCATCATCTTTGAGAGCTCATGATCTTTCAGTTCATTCTTCATGCAATAATGTGTTTATGTGTTCTGTATACAACATTATTTTGATACCAACTATTCTGTCAAATGTTCCAAAATGAATCAATTTATATAAACTAAGCCAAATAAATCAGTCCTGAGAAATACACCATCCATTCCATTACACAAAATAAAGGATATGAAACACTGTATTTTTAGTGAAAAGTAGATCAACGGTAGGCACTAAAGTATACATTACTAGTGTATCAGCCCCCTTATTTTGGTGCATATCCCTTCTAACTGGCTTTTTTTAGGGCAGTGATTACCATAATATAATTTAGTTTCTGATAGAGATCTGAGCTGTAAAAGGAATGATGGAGTGTGTAATGACTAAGGTTGTTTCAGGTAAGGCATCCCAGAAGACATGTCACACCACCACAAGATAGTGTTAACATATGTAAAAGATCAGAGTGATAGAAGGAAAGGAGGATTTTCTAGGAACAAAAATGAGCTCATCAAATCATCAGCCATATGGTTAATCCTAAAAAGAAAGTATCAATTATATTACTGTAGCCATGTCGCATATCAAAACAAACTCCTGGTGAATTCATTTATATCATACAATCAGGTCTTTTGTTTGTTTTTATAGCCAACAGCAAAAATCACTCTGATTCTTTTAGGCAGAAAATAAATACATTTTGGAAGGATGTTAGATGGTTCTCAGGAACCACAGAAGGATAGAGAACTTGACTCAGATGATGGGCAGTAACCAGGAGACACAAGGCTGTGGGAACCAGAGCCAGGGTCATACCCCAGGGATGGCATCTTTTGCCTGCATCATGGGTGTGCCTCCCGCCTCAGTCTCTGCTCTAGCACAAGAGTCCCCACCACAACATCCAGACACTGAGGCTAGGAAAACAAACTGAGATCTCCCCCTTCCCTTTGGAGCCACTTGTTCTAGATTTAAAGCCTTGGGCAAGAGATTGAGTGTCTCTAATTTTAGATCACTTGCTCACAACTAACCACCTTGGGCTGCTGAGAGTGCCAGATACCAGTTTGTTATAGGTATAAACATACAGTTAGGTAGAAGAAATAGGTTCTAATATTTAATAGCAGACTAAGGGGACTATACTGACAGTAATGTGTATATTTCAACGTAACTAGAAGAGAGGACTTGAAATGATACCAACAAATGCAAATGATAAACACTCAAGATACCCCAAACACCCTGACTTGATCATTACACATTCTATGTGTGTAAAAAATACATATGCTCCATAAATATGTAAATTATTATATATTAATACAAGAGAAAAAAAGAAATCTGCCTCCTTTAAGATGTACATACCATTCAAATAGTATTAAGATACCCATAAAGCCGCAGCTTTCAAGCAGACTAACCTTTACTTATTATTTAATTATACGCCTTCTTATAGCTTGTAACAATTTTATTTCGCAATCACCTTTAAACATCCCATAGCACTGTGAGTTATGTATAGTAGATATTATGTTCTATATTTTACAGATGAAGATTCTAACATGAAAAGTTTAACTTACTTGTCTGATTGGAACTCAGATCTTTAACACAGGTCTAATGTGTTTTCTACTACATTTAAATCATGGACATACTTCTACATTTTCTTTTCAATCTTGTTTCACTTAAGTAAGTTTTGGAAAATTATACAATTATCTTCACAAGGAAAGCTTGTGTATTTCAATGTTCATTTGTGTACTAATAAATCGTGCTCATACAAACAATGGAGAATGCACAACATGACCGGGGGACATAAGTTTACTGGGTGTAAATTATTTCCCAAAATATGTTACATTTAGAATATAAAAATGGCTAATGAAAATTATATCTTCCCTGCAGCAAAATTTGGCTGATTCCTAACAGTTTATATTTTTTCTAAATTTTTTTACCCATTTTAGAATGAATGGTTTCTAGGGTAAAATAAATTAATCAATTTTAGCTTCATTTTCTAAAATACTTTTTGACAATGATTTTAAATATTAAATATACAAAAACTTGAACTGACAACAGATTGATCATTTTTATTTTTTTAAGCTTGAAATTCTATAGTTGTCCATTTTACAGCCAATTATGCAAAAAGCCAAGACTTATGTAGAGTTACTTAGGAATAAAAAAAGAACTACTTTAGAAGTTCTCTCTCAGGTATGCAACGTGCCACTTAAAAAAATATCATTTCTGTTTATGAAAACAAATTGGACACTAAGTGTTACCTAGTGGGTAGAGATACAGGCTTCCAAACTGTCTGTCTGCCTTAGCATTTCTTCTATATTTGGTTACTGATGTCCTCAGATTTGAACTGCTTGGAATTCTTTCCCAGCCATATTATATACACGTGTGTACATATGTTTCAATTTATAAAGAAAAGAGGTGTAATTGGCTCACGGTTCTGCAGGCTGTATAAACATGGGGCCGGCATCTACCTGGCTTCAGGGGAGGCCTCAGAGAGCTTTTATTCATGCCCCCCATAAAACTTGACATCAGCCTACTGTAAAAAAAAATAGTTACTAGTGCTAGCTGGGACATCTTTCTTGGTCAAAGACATTATACGTTGCCTAAAATGTCGTATAAAACATAGGCTTAAGCAAAGAAAACTGGTGTAAAAAGAACATGTATTGTTCAAGTACAGTTGAAATGTTTCACATTCAAAAGTATTTTGATTATCCGGATTTTTCTTAAAATCTGTATTTTGGAATCACATAAAGGTTAGTGAAAGCTTCCTTTACTTTGGTCACTTTCAAAGACACCTTAACGTGAATATGGTTTTGTGGATATAGCCTCCTTCTCTTGGGAAGATATTAAGATACTTGTGTCGAGAACTATCTTAAATTTACTATGAAGTGCTATACTGCCTTGCACCTACCTGGGATTATGAACGATGATTAACTTGGTATGTTCACTAGTTGAAATGGAGTTTTTTCTCAATATTAATCAAAGTACTATTATATTGTGCAGTTGAAACCTACTAAAATGAGAAAAACTAGAAACTTATCTAGGACACATTAAACCCTCACATTATTGAAAAAACAAACAAGTATATTATACTCAGATCATGGGTTCATATATTGCATTATTGCCAAGCTAAATAAGAAGAAAACAGGTTATATTTTATTAAATTATCAACCCAAATTATCCTTTCAACACAGAAGAGATTTAACAGTAATTTTTGTATTACAATATAAATTTAAAAGGAAAATAGAGTTATAATAATTATGTTCAAGGACACCAGAAATCATATAACCAAGAACTGTTTTTAAATTGTAAATAGATGTTTCATTTTTCAAAGTTAGGTTTTACATAACAACTCCTTCTTCAAATTCCTCATGATCCTTCACACCAGGAATATAATTTTTCTTCTCTCTGGAAAAGAAAATGTATTGTATTGACATTCCCCAAAACACAGTGCACATAGTTGGAGCAACATCTCACAGCCCATTATTTTCTGATATAAAGTGGCTATAATGCATTATCTACTGCTGAAGGAAGTGAAGCAGACTAGTGAATATCACCCAGAAGTATATTAGGAAGAAAAAAAGACAGGATCCTTAGATTGTATTTCTGCACATTCAGCTGCGAAGAAACACAATTTCGAATTGCAAGGTTTTCACTAAATGTAAGCTGGAACTCCATCTTTAATTCAGGGTGCCAAAACATGACACCAACCTTCTGCCTGAGCATGTACATTAATAGGAAAACTGTTGCCTCCCAAGATAGTCCATTTAGTTTACTTTCTATGTTGTTGTTATTAATGGGTGTCATTTCCTGGGCACTCACTCTTTTATACACTCAAAAGGGATGCAATGTAAATTATTCCTTACAACTTCATTCCATCTAAAACTTTTCTCTTTTTCAGGCAAGTGCTACATCAGTCTCACAAACAACATTTTCTGTGACATGATTTCTAAGCCCTCTCTAATATCTAGCAAACTGATTGACAAATAATCAGCACGGTAATAGGTATTAAAATGAATAGTACTGGTTGCTCTCTTTAACATAAAATTGTTTGTCAATGTTCTTTGTAATACAGATGTCCAGAATTGAACAAAAGATATGTGGAATATAATGGGATATTGCTCCACTTAAAAACCATACACCTTTTAATAGATATTTTAATGTTCTTAGATTTTTGAGGCATCAAATGAACACCAATTCATAATGAGATAGAATTATTTCCATTGATATTTTTGTGAGGTAGTGTTTTCCTCATTCTGTAGTTACCTCCCTGAATTTATTCTAATCATCATTGAAGTCTTCATTATTGATTATTCATTTTATCTTTATTATTTCTGACCAACATTTCAGTATGTTAGAATGCTGAAATTAAAATAGTTGAACTACATTTTTATATGTACTCCCTAGTTTGGCTTTGCACAAAGGGTCATTATTGAATGAAGAATAAATATAAAATTATCTAATAGTTTCCATCTGGATCTCCCAGTACAGAACCATGAACTCAGAAGTTCTTGCTAACATTCATATTGAGAATTTCAGTTTTTAATTCAGGTGAGTTGAAAAAAAGTAAATTTCTGTGCCTTAGCTTGGTTTTCCATGATACGAGGATGCACTGAAAATCCTTCTACCACATTCAGATACTAAAGCGTCTGTGATGGTAAATACTGAGTGCCAATTTGATTGGATTGAAGGATATAATATTGATCCTGGGTGTGTCTGTGAGGCTGCTGCCAAAGGAGATTAACATTTGAGTCAGTGGACTGGGAAAGGCAGACTCGCCCTCAATCTAGGTGGGCACCATTTAACCAGCTGCCAGCACAGCTAGAATAAAAGTAGGCAGAAGAATGTGAAAACACTAGACTGGCTTACTCTCCTGCCCACATCTTTCTCCTGTGCTGGATGCTTCCTGCCCTTGAACATTGGACTCCAAGTTCTTCAGCTTTGGCCCTGTTGGCCTTTCAACACAGACTGAAGACTGCACTGCCGGCTTCATGACTTTGGAAGTTTTGGAACTGGGACTGGCTTCCTTGTTCCTCAGCCTGCAGACGGCCTATTGTGGGACCTCACCTTGAGATCGTGTAAGTCAATACTCCTTAATCAACTCCCCTTTATATAAATATCTATCCTATTAGATCTGTCCCTTTATAGAGCTCTCATACAGCATCTCACTGTGACTCACCCAGAAACATATATCATGCCCCACTGATCAGTGTCCCAACCTATTGTCTGATACCAACCACCCCTGAAATGGCACTATCTGTCCTCCCCCTTTCTCCTAATACCTGCAACCTGGACCTTCTTGTACATTCTGCTTCTATGTGGCTGTGTAACCTGGTCATGGTCATCTGGCTTGGACTGTACAACAGCTCATCAAACTTCAGTTCTGATTTTTTTAAAAAATCAAAATAAAAAAATATTTTAAGATTCCCTTTTAAGGAAGTTGAAAGTAAAATTTCTTTACTCAGGAGAAACTTCAAATGGGATATATATTTCATGCTATTTAGGATTCCAATTTATTTAAGGCTGGCTTACGACTGTTTAGGTTTTGGTGTTTTTATAAGTTGTATTTGAATAGTTACAGTACAAAATGCCCAATATTTGGGAAATAATATGCTGAAAGGGACACAATTCTGCCTTTATTCATTCTTTAGTGATTTTCATGGCCCTTGAAATGCTGTGTTGACTTTTATATGATTATTATAGCAAACATCTGGAATACCAGATGTGAGCAGACACATTAAGGGACATTTAATCTATACATTTAAGAATGAGTCAAGTTAATCAGAAATCTCATTTCACTTCTGAAAATGAGTTAGAGAAGCCAAATCAATAGTAAATGTCTATACAATCTGGAAGACAAAAGATTTAAAAAGAGAACATATGGCACTTAAGGAATTTGTGTATATATGTGTTTATACTGAAATACAAACCCGTTTGCAAATTATATATATTCCTGAGAGGGGAAGGCTAAATAAGTGAAGAAAACAATGCATATCTATATTATGTCCTTACATCAATTATATAATAATTATATTTAAAAATATTGATCAGATATAAACATTATAGTAAGTATGGCTGGAGTATACTATATATTCCATACATTATATTGCAAGTTTCGGAGATATTTTAGCTTCATCACTTATCTTCTTATTACTGTAACTTATGACAGTTAAATTAAGTGTGTTTGTGTGTGTATGTATATATAGATTTATATATCCATTGTATGTATGATATTGAGAAAAATGAATACATTATGGAAAACTTTGTCCTCCAATAAATTCTGCTAACAGGGATGTAATGTAGGAAAGGGCATCTCACTTGATCATTTTTAATGTTGAAACAACTAAGCAATTCTGACTGCTAGAAAATATAATTGAACTCTGCTCACCATGAAAACAAAAATGTATCTTTGCCTTACATGTCAGTCTATATATAATCTAAACCAACGTTTCCTAAAATCAACAGAAAACAAAAATATCCCCTTTTTCTTACAATATTTCATAAGAATATACCCTCATACTTTATTATGCATAGGAATCAGGTTGTGAGTTAGAAAAATTGTAGACCTCAGAGGCCCAAGGGTCAGAAATTTTGATTTCTTAAATTCGTGGTGCCTAGGAATCTGCACTTTGACACACACTTAGGAAAACTCAGTGCTTTTTAACCATCTCTGGTTTTTATGTAAATGTATGAATACAAGTACAAATGTACATAAATATGTAAAATTAAAATGTTTTACATTTTTTTAAAATTATACTTTAAGTTCTGGGATACATGTGCAGAATATGCAGGTTTGTTACATAGGTATACACGTGCCATGGTGGTTTGCTGCACCCATCAACCCGTTATCTACACTAGGTATTTTTCCTATTGCTATCCCTCCTCTAGCTCCTGACCCCTGACAGGCCCCGGTGTGTGATGTTCCCCTCCTGTGTCTATGTGTTCTCATTGTTCAACTCCCACTTATGACTGAGAACATGTGTTATTTGGTCTTCTGTTCTTGTGTGAGTTTCCTGAGAATGATGGTTTCTGGTTTCATCCATGTCTCTGCAAAGGACATGAACTCATCTTTTTTATGGCTGCATAGTATTCCACAAAATTAAATTTTATTTGTAGAATCTGTAATTTTAATTTACCTCCTGTGATGGTTAATACTGAGTGTCAACTTGATTGGACTGAAGGATGCAAAGTATTGATTCTGGGTGTGTCTGTGAGAGTGCTGCTAAAAGAGATTAGCATTTGAGTCAGTGGGTGGGGAAAGGCAGACTCATCCTTAATCTGGGTGGACACCATTTAATCAGCTGCTAGTGTGGCTAGAATATAAAGCAGACAGAGAAAATTGAAAAGACTGACTGGCCTAACCTCCCAGACTACATCTTTCTCCCATACTGCATGTTTCCTGCACTTAAACATCGGACTCCAAGTTCTTCAATTTTGGGACTCAGACTGGCTTTCCTTGCTCCTCATCTTGCAGATGGCCTATTGTGGGACCCTGTGATCCTGTGAGTTAATACTTAATAGTTACCAAGCTCCCCTTGATAGAGATAGATAGATAGATATAGATATGGATATCTCAGATACATATATCCTAGATATCTATATATCTATATATATTTATATATATATAGTCTTTTCAATTTTCTCTGCTTTATATTCTAGTCACACTGGCAGCTGATTAAATATATAGAGATATATATATCCTAGCTACCTATATATCCTATTTATGATATCCTATATCCTAGATATCTATATATAATATATAATCCTAGATATCTACATATCCTATATATATCCTATATATCATATATATATCAAGGGGAGTTTGACATATATATCAAGCTGATATCTATATATCCCATTAGTTCTATCTCTCTATACAACCCTGACTCATACACTTTCTATTTTTAATATTTTGGTGTGAGTGTTTCACTTTATTCTCTTTTTAAATAGCTGTTAGTTGAGAGCATACTATGTTTCAGTCATGTACTGTTTGATAATACAAAGATGAATAGAACCTTTCACTAAAGAGACTTTGAATCTAATAAAAGAGGTTTGTTAAAAATAACAAATAATGATATTAAAGTTTGACAAATAAAAATATGAACACTGCATAGTGGCACCTACGTGAATGTTATAAATTTGAGGTTTTAGAAAAAAAAGAAAAGGAGACTATTTCTTTCTTAGGAGGATCACAGAAATATTTTGTAGATGTAATACTTGAGTGAAAGCTTGAAAGAGAAATAAGAGGAACAAAATGGGCATTCTGCTCCGAGGGAAGAACAAATGTAGAGAGTGTAGTCAGGAAATAATTGGAAAGAAATGTGCAGGAGGATTTGTACTTGATCATGGACTGCCTTTAAATCATACTGAAATATGTGGATATTAGCTTTTCAGCGATGGAACCATTGCAGGATTTTAAGAAGAGTAATATGATTAGGCTTGTGTTTTAGAAAAAATCAATTAAGTGACAGTATGATGAAATTAGGGGCAGAGGTCATTTAATACTTCAAGAGACAAAAAGAAATGGGACTTGAACGATTGCAGTAATTATAGGGCAGAAAATAAGCACTTTATTCCCAATTTTATAATTATGTAATAAAATAAATTTAGCTGATATACAAAAAAGCCTAAATTCAATTTGGAAAAGCATACAGGTCTTCAAGAAGACATATGTAATATAAGAACAAGAAAATATTTGAAGGGAACTTGATAGACACCACAATAAGTACATTGACAATACCAGATACACATAGAATGTCAAAGCTATGGTACAGCTTAGACGCATCTTGTCCAAATCAGAGGAGAGCGTGTTGTACTTCTGGAGAGTGGGGTGTGTGACTAGAGAGCTTAGTGTGTCCATTGAAAAACTTTGAGCATGATACTGAAAGATTTAGTCCCACAGCAGAGATACTAGGGGCCATTTTTGCAATTTAGAAAGGATTTTCTATGATTGAAAGAGAGTGAAAAGTTTAAGTTGGTAACAGTGTTTGACATGAATGAGAATATCATAGTAAAGTCTAAATTTTTGCATTTTACTTTCTGTATTTGCATCATCATTGGATTATGGGAAAACATAATGTAGTGATCTAGGCAGAACTCTTGAAATTATTAAAATATATGTGGTTAAGAGTTAATGATAGGATTTTTATGATTTTGTGCCACAGTAATTCATCTCAGGAATCCCTGGTTTATATCATGTTAATCATAAGTAAATCTTTACTGTATATGTTTGTATATATCTATCCCTTTGCCTTTCTATCATCTATGTATCATTTGTGTATTTATGTTTCTCTGTATCTATTTACTCACATACATATGGATATATAAACATACATATATACTCATTGTGAAAACACATTCACCCATCCAAACCCAAAGAATGAACTCAGAGACACAAAGAACAGCAAAAGGAAGATTCATTTTCTTTTATTTTACTCTTTCTTTTTCTTTTCTGAGATGGAGTCTTGCCCTGTCATCCAGGCTGGGGTGCTGTGGCGCGATCTCGGTTCAGAAGCAAGAGTTTTAATGGCAGTCTTGCAAAATCAGGTGTCTGGTAAGTAGACAAACCGAGGGCAGTTACAGCAGACAATTTATTTCCTAGCACACAGGTCCCTCCCCCAGTTCCTCATTGGTCAAGTACTAGGGGTATACAATGTTCCTGGACTTCGGCTAAGTTTCATTATTCTCTTATAGGGTCATACCCTGGTCCCCTTCCCCACTTAAGTTTCGATTTCACAGTAATGACACTTTATTCCTTTTATGGGCTGACCCCTCCTCTACACCCTGTTTGCTTATCGTGACTTTCTAGGTGCATGAGCCATGCAGTTTGTCACATTTGCAGGCTGGTTGCTAGTACTTAGATTTATCATGCCTTGAAAATGGACCATTACATGTTTTCTTATGAATTCCTTCCCCCTCTTTTTAAAAATGTTTTTGTCTCATTTTCACTTTAATTTTTGTGCCTTTTGGTCCTCAAGTCATTTTAGGACTAGTTTATTTTCTTCTTCATAGTCTGGTTTGATGTCTAACAGCAGTAAGTTACTTTGCTGGTAAGTCCTGGGCATTTGTTTGTTAATAGCTGTTTCAATTAACCTTTGTGCTAGTCCCCTTATACAAGGGATAATATGAAATCCCACTGCTGTTAAGATCCCTACTACAATTATGAGGGAGGTAAGGATTGAAGTTACCATGCCTTTTAATTTCCCAAACCAACCTTCTAGCCAATTAGTAAATGGGTCATCAATTCCAGCATTTTCTGCCAATTCATTGGCTAGAGTTGTTAATCCTGGCAACACTTTTGTGATGCTTCTATCTGGGACAGTATTGTTGGGAATGAAAGTACAACATTTTTCACCCAGCATAACACATACATCCCCCTTTTCTGTTAGTATCATGTCTAGTGCAAGCCTGTTTTCCCATGCTATTCAGCTGGTGGCATCTAACTGGCTAGCCACCCCTTTGAAGGTGTCCTGAGTATAACTGAGGAATCTCTGTTGATTATACTAGATGTAATTAATCCACTCCATATTTTTATTAATGGTTGACCACCAGAAGAGTGCTGACTCAAACCCAGCAGCTATTTGGCTTCCGGCCTTAAATTCATTAGGCACCCCCTAGCGACTCCTTTCGAGTCAACACATATATTGAGATCCAAAGAATTTGTTGAATCACTACAGTTTCGATGGCCATGTGTATTTTCCGGTATCTTACAGAATGCCAGGGTGAAGGGAATGGCCAACTGAACTAAAGCACAAGTCCTGGTCCAATTGGATGGTAACAGGTTGCAGAGGTTCCTTTTCCCACAATACCACCACATATCAGCCTGGGGTATATGGAAAGCTGAGTAATTGCCATTGTCTGACTCACCAGTGATGTTTATGATGTGGGCACAAGTCGAGAGTTCTCCCATGGGTTTATTGAACTCTGTTCCCTGCCTAGAGAAGCAAGAAGAGTGATTCATATTCCCCATAGAGAATGAGGGTATTGCTCTGGGATTTGACTGCCACAATGCAGGAAAGAGGAATGACAGACTCTTACAAGTCTCATTTCCCCATGCATCCTTGTTCTGGTATACAGCCCACATGCAACACATTCCTTCAGGATAGGTATCACATGCTAGGCATCCGAAAGTGGCTCCCATTGAATGGATCAATATTTTCTACCTGAGGGTGTTCTGAAGCACAAGTGCAGCAGTTACTCTTGTTAATGGCTTGTACCAAATATTTGACCCATTTGACACAGGCATTCATATCTCCATACCCCGTCTCAATTTCTAAGGGTTGCCTTAAATCTTTTACTTCAATTATTTCTACTCTTTTAGGGTCATTATTTAGTGCACTAAAATGTTTATTAGGGTCTGGGCATGAGTAATCTCAGGTAAATGGGAGGTTGAGTTCTTGATCAATTTGAGAATAAATTACCTTAGGGGGTCTTTCCCTATGCTATCTGCTCCTAACAAATATACTTGAGATGCTACTTTTGGTTCTTGGTCTAGAACAGCTGGACTGTCAATGGTGATGAATATAGGATTGCATTCTAAATTCTGGCAACTATTTGGCAGGGAGCCTTGGACAGATGTGGTTTATTCTTCAGGGGTCGCCAGCTTAGTTACCCTCCCCATGTTTACTGTCTAACCCTGGAATTGGGTAGTTCACCATACATTACCCCAGCTGGGGCAGGGTGATGTCCTACTGTAACCTGTATGTTGTTCAGGGCAAAGATATTTATGGGTCTGCAAGAGCTGTCTCTCTCTGATTGTCTAAATTCCACAAGGTAAAACTTGGCAGGCATCTAATCTTATAGTTTGGGGTGCTACCGTCTTAGTTACATTAATCACCGACCTGATTGGGTAGAGAGGATTCCCTGCCAATTTCCATTCTGACCTTCTGCTCTTTATATAGTAACCCATACCAATCATATTAACTTCTAGAGATGAGGCCAGCCCAAGTTTTCCTTTTAGGTTTTTCTCAGAGTTAACTTTAAGGATTCCTCAGGTGACCCACACACTTTCCACTGGTCTTTTCCTCTCCCTTCCGGGGTCTTTTTTACAAGTCCCTTGACTCAAGTACAATGAGTCCACCCCTACTCAGCTGTTTGCACAGCCATCTTGGTGGTCAGGGGCACTTGATAGGGACCTTCCCAGCTTGGGTGGAGCTTGTCTTCTTTCCAAGCCTTAATCAGTACCAAGACGCCAGGCTGGTGAACAGCAAATCCAAGAGGCAAAGTTTGAGTCAGAAGTCCTTTTAACCTAAGGGGTGACAGGGTGGAAGTTATGGCCAGTACATAATTTCTTAAGAATTGGTCCTTGGTTTCCATAGTAGGAATATGTGTAGCTCTGCCCAAATATGAGAGTCTATGTAATAACTCACAGGGGACAGTCCCAAGTCTTTTCTCGGGGCTGTCCTAATCCTAAGGAGTACTATTGGGAGACATTTCCTCCAAGGCTTTTTAGTTTCTAAGATGAGTTTAGTAATATGCTTTTTGAGAGTTTCATTCATTCTTTCTACCTTTCCAGAGGAAAGGGGATGCCAAAGGGTGTGATAATCCCATTTAATGTGTAAATCTTCCATAATTCCCTTTAGCACCCTTGAGGTAAAGTGGCTCCCATTGTCTGAGCCAATACTTTCTACCGGGTCAAATCTAGGGATAATCTGCTCTAAGATTATTTTGACCATGTTCCTGGTGCAGGGAGTCAGCAAGGGGAAGGCCTCCACCCAGCCGGTGAGGTGGGTGGTCTACTACTACCAGTAAATATTTTAGTCTTCCTATTGTGGGCATTTCTGTAAAATCTACTTGAATGCTCTGACATAGTCTTAGCCTAGGAGGTCTTCCTCCTGTAGCCTGTTTTCTAATCACCTTTTTGTTTATTCTTTGACAGGTTATACAACCCCCACACACATGTTTAGCAAGGGTATAAACTCCTATACACCCATAATTTTTAAGTATTTCATCACACATAGCCTGGGGACCCCAGTGGCTTCCCTGGTGCAGTCTGGATATCGGTTCTCTCATCATGGGTTTACTTATTATTTCTCTCCCATCAGGAAGTACCCATCTTCCCATCTTCAGTTTGAGGGGCCCCTATCTTGTCTAATTCTTCTTTCTCCTCTCTAGTAAACTTACTCCTTAATACTGTCTTGGGAATGTATGGGATCAGGCTGCATAGTGTAATTTCTTCTTTCAGGGAGGCTTGCTTAACAGCTTCATCTGTAAACCTGTTTCCTACAGCTTCTATAGTGTACCCTTTCTCATGGCCATTTACATGAACTATGGTTACCTCTGCTGGAAGCAGAAGGCTTTCTAAAACCTGTTTGACCAGTTCCCTGTGCACCAATTCATTTCCCCTACTATTTATCAGGCCCTGCTCTGTCCAGATTTTTCCAAAGGTGTGTACCACCCCATAGGCATATTTGGAATCAGTATATATAGTGCCTTCCTGGCCTTCAAGGAGCTTTAGGGCTGGTTTAAGAGCATATAATTCACAGATTTGGGCCAATCAGCCATTAGGTAACCTGCCTCCTTTACAAGAGTGTTTGTCTCCATCAAAGATTGTATAACCATTATGTCTTTTGCCTTCTATCACCTGGGACAATTCATTCTGGAACAGCCTTATTCCATTATGTAGTGGGACCTCTCTTAGGTCTGGTCTGACTTTGGTTTGGTATTCTATAATGTCTAGGCAGTTATGATGATGCCTCTTGTCTCTCCTCTCCTTTCCACAGTAAACTGGCTGGATTTAGGCAAGTATCTGTTGTCAAAACCAAATCATCTCTTTCTGATAATATGGCTTCATATTTTAGAATTTGGGAGTCTGTTAATCATCTACTGGCCCTTTGATTTTGTATACCGATGACCTGATGCACAGTGTTTACTATCAGGACCCTGCCAAAAGTCAGCTTTCTGCTCTCTTCTACCAGCAGGAAAGTAGCAGCCATGGCCTGCATACACTCAAGCCATCCTCAAGAGAGAGGATCAAGGAGTTTGGAAACAAAAGCAACAGTTGTCTTTTTTCTCCTTAAGTCTGGGTGAGAACCCCAAGGGCCACACCCTGGCTTACTGTCACAAACAGGTAGAATGGCTTCTCCAAAGATGGGAGGGCTAGGACTGGGGCTGTAATGGGAGCCTGCTTTACCTCTTCCATTGCCTGAATTTCATCTGGGGACCATTGCAATGGATTGGGCTCCCCTTCCAGTAACTTGAGATACAGAATTCTTGTCTTTTGAGCATATGAGTCAATCTTTAACCTACAGTAGCCAGTTAAACCTGAAAAATTTTGGAGTTCTCTCTTTGTCTTAGGCAAAGACAGACCCACTATTCCCAATATTCTCCCTGGGTTTATTCTCCACATGCCTTCACTAATCAGGTGTCCTAAATATTTAACTTCTTTTTCCACAAATTGCAATTTGTTCTTGCAGACTTGCAATCAATCCCCTCTCCCCTAGGAAATTAAGCAAGCCTATGGTGGTTTCTAATACCTCGGCCCTCCTCTCACCAGAAATTAAAAGATCATCTACATATTGTAATAACTGGGTTCACCTGGAGGGTTGGAATTTCCCCAGGACTTTTTCTAAAACTTGACCAAATAAGCTTGGGGCCTCTGTGAAACCCTGTGGCAGCACAGTCCCGCGGTACTGTTGTTTTCTCCCAGTTATGGGATTTTCCCTTTCAAACGCAAAGAAGTCCCTACTTTTAAAGTCAGATCCACCACACTGAACCACTTATATTCATAGGGTATCTTACTAAGGAGGGTGTAGGGGTTAGGCACCACATGATGGTGGGTTTGGACAATTTGATTTATAGACTTTAGGCCTTGCACCAATCTATATGAACCATCAGATTTCTTGACTGGGAGGACTGGAGTATTGTATGGTGACACGCAAGGCTCCAAGAGTCCATCTTTAATCAATCCTTCTATTACTTACTGGAGACTTCTACTTTCTTCAATGGGAATGCAATATTGCTTTCTGCAAACTACTTCACATGGTTGTTTCAGTTCAGTCTGTAAGGGTGTGATATTTAACCCTCCCTGTTGCCTTCCTTAACCCACACAAGGAAATCAATTTTTCTTTCTTCCTCCTCTGTTAGATGGCTCATCATTACTTTCATTTGTCCCTCCTCTATTCCTAATCCTAAACTCAATCTCACAATCAGATCTCAACCAAGGAGGTTAGTTCTTGCTTCAGCAACATATAAGAGTGACCCCTCAATTGTTCTGGTCTCAATCTAAGTAACATTTTCTTGAATACTGGAATCTAAAATCCCTTCCTCTGTACCCGATACTGTTAACTTTTCCTTAGAGTGTTTTGTGCACCTTGGTTGTTGTATTAGGGAGGAGCAAGCCACTCCAGGGTCAACCAAAAAAATTATATCTTCCCCTACTCCAGTCCTCAAATTTATCAAGGGTTCCTGGTGGGACTTAGAAGGAACCCCTGACTCCCATAATCTTCATCAAAAGTCATAAGGGGGATTACCTTCTCTGCTTTTTTCTACTCTGGGCATTCTCTTTTTAATATGTCCTGATTTTTCACATTTGTAACATCCACTTACAATCTTACGAGCTTTTTCCTGTATCTCCCTTTTATCTTTTTGCTGAAATAAGTTAGTATTCTCTCATCTCCTCCGGAGGGGGTCTTGATCTAGTCTTTTCCTGACTACCTCTTCTACAGTGGAAACCATGATTATCTCTTTTTGTTTCTGCTTATTTTCCTCTCTCCTTACAAATGCCTTCTGACTTCCCCTCAGCAAGTCTTCAATCAGTTTCTCATTCCACCCATCAATATTCTGCAGTTTCTTAGTAATGTCAGGCTAGCTTCCTTCAAAAGGCCTTGTCCTACTGGGTCTTCTGGATCTAATCTTGAGTATTTCCTCATTTGATCTCTGAGTCTCTGCAAGAATGCAGAGGAAATTTCTTCATTTTCTTGTTGAATCTCGAATGTCCTCAAGACATTTTGTATCCTAGGAGTGGACTCTATAATTATTAATTCCCTGAGGTCCTGCATTTGGACTAGATCCCTGAGATCATTATTTTCCCATTCAGGGTCGACATACAGAAAGTTTTATTTGGCTGGTGAGACTCCTTGTCCAGGAGAGTGTTTCCTCTTCCAAATGGTCATGGCTGCTCTCCAAATCATTCCCCTTTCTTCTCCTGTGAACAGGATATTTGTAATAGATATCACTTCAGCCCAGGTGTAAAAGCTGAGTCCTAGGAGTTGGGAATCTTCTAGGAGTGGTTTCATTTACTTTTTCAAATTCCTAATTTCAGTACTTGTAAGAGGAGCATTTACAAAGCCAAGCTCTCCCTGTCCCATGGGAACTTCACTAAGGGGGAAGATGCTAGATGTCTGCTGTTTGGAGGGGACAGGAAAGTTCTCTTAAATTTGGATAAGGATCTAAAGGAGCAGTTGGTTTGACTTCCCCACAGTCTCCAGGTCTTTCTTCCTCTAACCCACCTGCTGCCCCTTGATCTTCCTGTTCTCCATTTTGGTGGCCACATGGAGGGGGCAAGCATGATAGGGCGTCCCAGGGCTTTTTACTGGAGAGGGTCTTTTTACTAGGCTCCTTAGACTTAGATGTAGAGTTTAATTATTTGATCCAGCAGACAGCGTAAACTAACTCTTCTTGTGAAGATGGGGTTTTATCATTCATATACAGAATTAAAGCTTGAAATACCCAATCCTCACCTGAGCCAAACTTAGGCCAAAAGACCAAAGGCTTATATATGGGGTCTTTGGGACAGATAAAACAGCAATGCTTTACCATCTTTTGCTTTCCCTTGTTCCTTGTTTATAGGTTCAAGCATTGTCCCTCCAAACCTGTAGCATTCTCCCCAAAGGACTACCTGGGCGAATATCAGAGGGAGTCTCCTTGGCTCCCTCTTTCCTTTTTCCCCTGGGCCTAGAATTTCTGTTTCCCATTTCTGGCCAGTCTCTGTGTCTGACTTTTTCCCTGTGTACTCAACCACTCCCATTGTAGGTTTCTTGGACACTCAGAGAATCACTTCGTCTGTCTCCATCCATTTCCCTTGTGGGAGAATGGAACCGTGGATTGGGACTCTGTACTCGCTTCACATCTAGGATATGTCTCAGTCACACACACTTGACCTCTAAAAATGCCCAACCACCAAGGCAGTATTTATAGCCCAATTTTCCTACCTTGACTCATGCACAAGGTTGCTTGGTTGCCACAGTGCCTGCTTTTTCTCTCTGTGTTGCCTCTGCTGCCTCCTGAATAATAGTCTTGGGTATGTCTATGTCCTCTGTGGATAGCTGGGATGCTGGGACACAGTAGGCCACCTAAAATCGGGTGGGATATGTCTCCTCTCTCAGCTGGAGACCATTCCACGCAGGCACAGAGATCCCAGATAAGCCTCCAAGTTTGTGAGAAACACATTCACTCGTCCAAACCCAAAGAATGGACTCAGAGATTCAAAGAACAGTGGAAGCGAGATCTTTAATACCCATCTTGCAAGATCGGGTGTCTGGTAGGCAGGCACACATGGGGCAGTTGCAGCAGGTAATTTATTTCCTAGCATGTAAGTACCTCCCCTAGCTCTTCATTGATTGAATATTATGGGGTTATAATCTTCCAGGACATTGGCTAAGTTTCATTATTTTCTGATAAGGTCATACCCTGGTCCCCTTCCCCACTTAAGTTTTGATTTCCCAGTAATGACACTTTATTCCCTTTTATGGGCTGACCACTCCACTACATCCTGATTGCTTATCATGACTTTCTAGGTACATGAGCTGTGCGGTTTGTCACACCCACAGGCTGGTTGCAAGTACTTAGATGTACCATGCCTTGAAAATGCACCTTTAAATGTTTTCTTACACCCATAAATATTAAATATACAGATACACACACACACACACACATTTTTTTAGGTATGAAAAACATGGCTTATATTTTCATTGCACCACGAGTACTGCCTAGTGCACTTGGAAAAATAGTAATTAAATAAAAATGAAGAAAAATTTCAGTGATTTGTTTCTACATTCAAATTGAACCCCATGTTTTTATAATTCTGAAAAAAAGCATAAGAATAAATACAATTTCTTGACTTACCTCATAATTAATAAACAATACATATATTTTATTTCACAGCTACAAACGTTAAAAATTTTATCATCAGAAAATAATTATATTTTCATTGTGAGGTTTTTTTAAATATGTTCTTTGCAAATACATGTATAGTCACCCTGTACAAAGGCATTTAAATTATAATTATGTCTTAAAATCCAAGGCATAACCACAAATTACTAGTATGAAATCGTTTTAAAGATAGAGCTTATTCTCATCAAAATAGTTCTTCACTTTATTTTAAGACCTGGAGATAAATAAGTAAATCAGAATAAAGATTCTATGTGCTTTATATTATTTATGACAATGTTGAGAATGTATTTTTACAGATATTAAGATTTATATATTCTCTCTAGTTTTAAGTCTGTAATGACAGTTCATTGAATTCTGCAATTTAGAAAATTTCCGTTAACATGGAAAATTGAGTCCTAAATGATCTAATCTTGTGATGTTTTATATTAATGCACACATAAAATTAAAATGGTAATTTTTTAAATTATACTTTAAGTTCTGGGATACATGTGCAGAACATGCAGGTTTGTTACGTAGGTATACATGTGCCACGGTGGTTTGCTGCACTCATCAACCTGTCATCTACATTAGGTATTTCTCCTAATGCTATCCCTCCCCTAGCTCCACACCCTATGACAGGCTATGGTGTGTGATGTTCCCCTCCCTGTGTCCATGTGTTCTCATTGTTCAGCTCCCATTATGAGTGAGAACATGCAGTGTTTGGTTTTCTGTTCTTGCGTTAGTTTGCTGAGAATGATGGTTTCCAGCTTCATCCATGTCCCTGCAAAGGACATGAGTGCATCCTTTTTTTGTGGCTGCATGGTTTTCCATGATGTATATGTGCCACATTTTCTTTATCCAGTCTATCATTGATGGGCATTTTGGTAGGTTCCACATCTTTGCTATTGTAAACAGTGCCACAATAAACATATATGTGCATGTGTCTTTACAGTAGAATGATTTATAATCTTTTGGATATATATGCAGTAATGGGATTGCTGGGTCAAATGGTATTTCTGGTTCTAAATCCTTGAGGAATCACCACACTGTCTTCCACAATGGTTGAACTCATTTACAGTCCCACTGACAGTGTAAAAATGTTCCTATTTCTCCAGATCCTCTCCAGCATCTGTTGTTTCCTGAATTTTCAATTCTAACTGATGTGAGATGATATCTCATTGTGGTTTTGATTTGCATTTCTCTACTGACTAGTGATGATGAACTTTTTATTTTTCATATGTTTGTTGGCTGCATAAATGTCTCTTTTGAGAAGTGTCTGTTCATATGATTCACCCAGAATAAGATTCTGGATATTAGCCCTTTGTAGACGGACAGATTGCAAAAGTTTTCTCCTATTCTGTAGGGTGCCTGTTCACTCTGATGATAGTTTCTTTTGCTGTGCAGAAGCTCTTTCATTTAATTAGATTCCATTTGTCTATTTTGGCTTTCGTTGTCATTGCTTTTGGTGTTTTAGTCATGAAGTCTTTGCCCATGCCTATGTCCTGAATGGTATTGCCTAGGTTTTCTTCTAGGGCTTTTATGGTTTTAGGTCTTAAGTTTAAGTCTTTAATCCATCTTGAGCTAATTTTTGCATAAGGTGTAAGTAAGGAAGGGGTCCAGTTTTAGTTTTCTGCATATGGCTAGCCAGTTTTCCCAACACCATTTATTAAATAGGGAATCCTTTCACCATTGCTTGTTTTTGTCAAGTTAGTCAAAGATCAGATGGTTGTAGATGTGTAGCATTATTTCTGAGGCCTCTGGTCTGTTCCATTGGTCTATATATCTGTTTTGTTACCAGTACCATGCTGTTTTGCTTACTGTAGCCTTGTAGTATATTTTGAAGTCAAGAAGCATGATGCCTCCAGCTTTGTTCTTTTTGCTTAGGATTGTCTTGGCTAGATGGGCTCTTTTGGGGTTTCATATGAAATTTAATTTAGTTTTTTTCTAATTCTGTGACGAAAGTCAATCATAGCTTCACGAGAATAGCACTGAATCTATAAATTACTTTGGGCAGTATGGCCATTTTCACAATATTTATTCTTCCTATCCATGAGTATGGAATATTTCTCCATTTGTTTATGTCCTCTCTTATTTCCTTGAGCAGTGGTTTGTAGTACTCCTAGAAGAGGTCCTTCACATCCCTTGTAAGTTGTATTCCCAGATATTTTATTCTCTTTGTAGCAATTGTGAATGGGAGTTCACTCATGATTTGGCTCTTTGTTTGCCTATTATTGGTGTAAAATAGAGATTTTTAAAACAATAACTATTGAAACTCACAGAAACTAATAGATGTATTTATATACCATGAAATTCAGCAAAGTTTCATGAAATATTAATGAAGATTTGCAAGAATCTCATTTTAAAATTCAGTGATTAATAATTTATTCATCTATAAAACATATATTGCACAATAGTATCAACACTATAACAGATTTACTTGAAAAATTTAATTGATCTAAACTGCTATTTTTTTCTTCCAAATTGGAAAAATAGTTAAAGCACTCTTATTTGTATTGAAAGCATTCTGAAATTTAAGGTCTCTACTCATTCTCTTATTCCTTTTTAAAAACTAATGTTGCATGGAGATATCTTAGGGAAAATGAATATTACAAATTTCAATTTAAAGAAAAGACGTTTTGTACTCAAAATAGTAAGTTGTTTCCAGCAAGTCAACATACAATGATACAAGTAAAACATATAGGATGAGTTGTAGCAATTTTTCCCGTTTGCCAGTTGCTTCAAATGTGGTCATATGGTCACGAAAGTCAATTTCAAATAAATTAGCATTCAAATCCACCAGCTAACCCCAATGTTATGCTTCATTTTTTCCAGAATTCATACAAAAATAAGAGCGTTAACGGTGTAAAATTTTAATGTGATAAAAATGGGAATGCCTCTTAGGAAAAAAATTACATCTTAAGAAAATAGAGAATTTAGGCTCACAGACAAGGGTAATTAATATAAGAAACTCCACAGATTTTTTTTTTTTTACTTTAAATTAGAATAACTATGGAAGATTTGTCAGGCATTCTATGAAATCAGTGGATGCAAATGCACCCACCCGTAAAACTCAAACAAACAAAAATGAGATATATCTTCATCTCTCTGTCTCTCTTTCTCTTTCTTCTGTATGTGAATGTATATGATAAGATATCTGCCATTCCTTTAGCAGGTTTACATATTCAGGCTGATTCTATTCCATTTTTATTGTGAAATAGTTGGTATATACCAAGTGTTAGATTCATGCCTAAACTATGAAGCATAATAGGAAATAATTAAATAAATACCTGTGAACACACTCCCCATTAAAATAAAGGGAACATAACCATTTCTTTTGTGGATTTTTTACCATCCCATCTTTTTGCCTTTCTATCAGACACAGACACACACAGACACACACACACACACACGCACATTATTTCCAAATTGATTTGTTTTATCATTTATTTTATTCTTGTAACATATTTATTATTTATATGCCTACCTCAGTTTAACTTGGAGTTTTCTGCTTTGTCTTATTAAAATATTTTCATATGTAAGCATTTTCTATTTGTAAAATTTTGGTGCTCATTGCTACAATGCAATCATTTTCATCTCTATACAAAAGTATTATACAAGTATTAATTCCATGAAAATTTAGTTATCCATTCTCTTAGTCGTCATTAGGTTGTTTCTACATGTACAGCATTAAAAACATACTGCTATCATGTTCTTTTCCATGTTTCCTGGGAAAAATGCACAAGAATTCACTTGTTTATAAGACGCCACTAAATTACTTTCCAGAGTAACTATAACAACTTACAAACTCATAGGTACTGTATGGAGTTCTTGAGCACCACAAACATCCAACATTTTATAGTCTTATCAATTCAAAATTATGGAAAATTGTGATATGAAATATTATTTTAGTGCAGTTTCAACTATACATTTTCTTATATCTAAGGCCGAGGGTACTGTCAAATGTTTTTGACCACTGTGTTATCTTCTGATATGTTTGTTTATAACTTTTTCCCATTTCTCTATTAACTTGTATTTTACTTATCAATTTTTAGTATCTTTTAACTTTTATGTCAATTATTCCTTTGTTGACTAGATGAAAAACATTTTCCAACATGTCCATGCTATTTTTTCCTTCTTTATGTTGCCTACACTTTCTTTAAAAATAATCCCTGATCAGACAGACTGCAAACAATTAAATAAAAGTGCTTTTTCCCATAAAGACCCTGACAGACTTTGATAGTCCAAGGTAGGATAAGTCTGTAGATTACTGAGCAGTTTAACTTGCATAGGTGGAAAAATATAATCCCTACTTTGTGGTTATCAATTGAGGACACTGGAATCTGGGGAAGGACACAAGGATCTCAAGTTCTGGTAATAGCATCTCCTCCTGAGATGCAGGAGAATGGGAAAAACTTTTTGATGGATTTGATGGTGACAGGAGAGTTATTATAGTCAAATGAATATAAGAAAGAGAAATAGACAGATGACATTTAAAATCTAAAACTATCTACCAATTTCTGAAACTGTTAGGACAAATTTAATTATAACGATGCTGGATTTCATGCAAAATAGATGAACGTTTCAATTAGAATATGTATCTAACAGTTATGCTGATCCTTTTATTTTCTCACAAGTGTTTGACTGGGAAAAATTATGATAAAAACAAAAATTCAGACTAATTCAACAGAAAGCTTCCACAAGTCTTAGTGACAAATACATGTGAAGTATTTGGCTTTCTTTGGATTATGATAAATTTTTTGCCAGGCCTGGATGCTTGTAATAATTTTGAAGTCCTAAAGTCATAATGCAGTGCAATGTAACATGTTAAGGTTAGAAGACAACTCTCCATGACATTTCATTTCTGCACTTTGCATCAGGTTTTTTTCCTATACTAAATTCCAAGTATGTTTATATAGCAAGCAGCTTTGGAAGACAGAAATAGTGTCTCTCTCCAGAATAGAGGATAAATTTGTTTACTGGCCAGTTTAGAAGAAATAATGTCTTTCTCCAAAAAAGAAAGAAAAAATGCGGGAAGTTTTGCTAATAGTCATTTTTAAAAGATTAGGGTTTCTTAAGCTCAGAGTTCTTCAGCTGTGACATAATTCAACTGTGTGCAAATCCCCCTGAGGCCAGCTCAGCTTCAACTCTGTGGAACTTGGTGGGTAAGAGGAACTGATGCATTGTCTGCTCTGTGATGCATAATAGAGTAATAAACTCCTTTTCTCTAACCCAGGAGCTTCATGTCTTCTGTCATCATCTATGAAAGTGTTATCTTGCAATCAGGGTAAAATCTCAGACCCAGCACTGTTCTTAAAATGTAAAATGACTCTTCTTTTACTTTCATTTATTGTGAAGCATATGTTTTTATTATCTGTCACTACCACACATTCTTATAGAACTTTCTGAGAGTTCTTCCAGTAATAGAAGGGCTTATGAATGCTCATGGAAGTGGATAAAAATGTACCGTTTAAGTGGAGATGTTTCTTAATCATCCTACACCAGTTGTCTTTCAAATTTTCTGTTGTATTAAATCTCTAAAAACATAAGAGAATTTTCTGAGATGACTAATCTGGTAAAGGAAAGTGCAACACGGTAAAATAATTCTGAACCCTTAAATTAGCTTAAATTTGTAAAAAGCAATTATTATTCACATTTTTGTACATAAGATGCTGAATCCAGTAAAACAGTCTATAATGAACCAAGATCAATACTAAAATATAGTGCATAACTATTGGAAAGGTAAGTTTTCTACTTCATATACATTTATGCCCTAGTCAAGAGTTAGGGAGATCCTAAGGAAACTTCTGTTGCTTTTGTTTTAGTAAGAAGCTAAATGCTTTTAACTACTGTAAGTAATCCAAAGTATATAATATGCAAAAAAAGGTACATTTTTATATTTAGTGTCTCAATGGCCCAGTGACTATTTGCGTAGGATGTTGTAAAGGTTTTTTTTTTTTTTTTTTTTTTTTTAATTACAGAAATATTATCAGGTTCCTTTCAACTCTAAGACCTAATATTTTTAAAACTGTCAGAAATTTTAAAAAATATATACAAATACTTCTTCTAATCATGTATTTTTTGTAACAAAATTTTAATTGCATGGTTATATTTTACATGCCCGTAAATTAATTGTCAATTGGAATCATCTTGCATTCATTGTGACACAATATTCTTCAGTTTCATTGTTTACATATGCTAAAAACTAAAGTAAGAGTTGAGATATACTGGGGCATTTCAGGAATAATATGCATTGGTTTTATATAAAACCTAAAACCTTATGTGTTCAGAAAGCTTAACTTATCTAAATGTAGTCTATAACTCACAAGTTTACATACTGATTATTTATTCTTTTTGTCTTTTAACTGTAAAAAAAAAACTGATACAGTCTCTTTAAGAAATTAGATTTTAGAGTACTATGAATTTATTTGTAATGACATTCCTTGAAGAAAGGTCCAATTACTCCAAATAAAGTTCTAAAAAATCTAATGTATATTACAACTTTAAAGTTTAAAATGTTAAAGCCAGCATATTATATACAAACAGTTTCAAAGACAGCACATATTGGTTTGAAAATGTAACTTATTTCTTAGAAAAGTAAAAAACCTGGACAATTATTTGTGGAGAACAAAGTGAACAAACGCATAATCCAAAATGTGACAAAGTTTTTTTTTTTTTTTTTCTCTAGGAGCAATACAACTGAAATATTTGATTTCATTCTAATTCTAGCTCAGTAAATGGTAAAAAAGAAAACCCCTGACCTAACCATAATAGTTTAAATTGTTTTAGCCTATTGTTTTTATATTGATATTTACTGTAATGTTGGAGTTAGTGGAAATCATGTCTGCTTTATTCTGGAAACAGGAATATATAGAGATAGGGATACATAGAGAAGAAAGAGAAAAAGAAAGCTAGAAGAAAAAAAGTAAAAAGTACTGGTTTTTAGCAATGACGAAAAGCATGTTTTAGGTGAAAAAATGAGATGCATGTAAATGACAAGAAGGCTCTCTGTGTCCTGAAAACATTCAATTCAGAGTGACCTGTGGCCATAAATTACCAGAACGAAGCTTCAGATCCCAGTCTTGTAATTTCATCAAGGCCAACAAGATGCAATCTTGAAAACTGTTTGCATGGTGTGAGGACGAATTGATGCCCTTGTTCTTTCAGACGGCTGAGCTTGATGCGCAGAGTCTGACTACTTTTGTGTCTCTGTGTAGCCGTATATGGTCATTGTAAATAATTAAGTAGAAATTTGTTACCCTTTTGTCAAATGTATTTCTGATGTTGCTCTTCCTAGCTTCCATTAAGAAATCCCTTGATTAAATTTTAAAGTCTTAAACAATTTGAGCGTCTGAGAGCACTGGATACAAACTACAATTTAAATGTTTTGCAGGGGAAAGTCATATTCTCTTTGGGAGTAGGGAATATAATGTTAGGTATTTAGTATGCAGCCCCATGATTCCTTTTCAAGACACAGTATTACAGATTTGATTACCAACCCTGTAGCTGCTCCTTGTAGGTCATTTATTTTCCCAACTACTGTCTTGTAGATTTTTGAAATATGTTGCATAAAATATTTGAGAATATTTTAAGTTAAGCAAAATATGCTTGTAACTAGAAACTTAAATTCTTAGTCACTCCAGCTCTTACATAACATGATAATAAGAAAATACTCAACAAATTTTTTTGTTGAGTATTTAAACCCATAATTCTGTTTTTACAAGTTTATTTATAGTATTCTGAAATAATTTTTAGAAAAGGAAACAAAACAAAAAGACAACAAACTAAACAGTGAAATACAATTTTAATTATGCTTTAGAAAACATGAGTAACTGTTTAAATTTTAATTATATTCTTCCTCAAATGCATGAATTCAAAACAGATTGGTATGAATATGTGACACTTGTTGTGGTTTTATTCCATATCTATTATCTCTATTTTGGAAAAAAATAAAACAGTGTTTAAACCTAGAATACATATAATTCAAAACCAAAATATGGCATTTAGTTTTCTAATTAATAAAGAAACGGAACACATTTTGTATTGTGAGGTGATATTCCACAGAAACATAATTAAAAGTTTTCTGTGGATTTTTCACTTTCTTTTATGTGGGTGAATGTTACAAGTCTTTATTCCTTCTCTCTGCATGTCATTTTTCCTTTGCCTCAATAAAATGGATGAAAATGAAATTTATATTTATAGTATTTGGAACTACACTCCTCAGGGACTTTATTTTCATGGTGATGCATTCCCTTAATAACTCATCTTCTATTTTGACCACTGTAGTCATGACATTTACATAGTATATGTGTCTCTTTCATTTTGGGATAAGAAAATTAGAAACCTCATGATTTCCTTTTTATTCAGTAATTCTATCCGGGTTTTGAATTATGCTTTGCATATTATAAACCCTGACTCTAAATAGAAAGTGCTAAAAAATTAAATTTATACCACTTCACTCATATTGCCTCATCCTCACTCCCGAACTTTGCCTTTCATGAACTCTAAAGTGTTCATGTTCATGTTCATGTTCCATTATTTTTATATTTCAGTGCCCGCTAGGCTTTGACTACTGAAACCTGACAGTGCAAACCAAATTTAAATGTAAAGGTTGTTGACCCAGAGACAGATGCTGGCCATAGCAGGCTGTCACTTCTACTGTTTCTTTTAGGGGAATGCTCTCCACAGGCTGGCTATGGTCAAGGCCCCTGCTCAAGCCTATCCCATAGAAATGCTCTCTTGTAACATTACCTCCTGTCTGAAAGAGAAAGAGGTGGATAGCCTCAGTTTTGCAGCTAGAAACTCTAATTGAATCAATCATCACGACCTAAGTTGCTTTATTAAAATAAAAAAGGAAGGATAATTTGTGCTTGTAGAGTGGCTTTAAGGATTGAGACTATATATGTATATGTAAATGAACATGATCCTGATAAATAGTAGGCTACCAGTAAGTGGTTAACATCTTTTGCTACATCTGTTAAAATCCTAGTCCCAGATCCTTGGATAAGAGGGGTGCTATGGTTTTGATTTGGTTATTAAGTCAACACATCTGTTTTAAAGGTGTTAATCAGGAAAAGAGTTTTGATTACAGCATTAAAATCGCAGGCATGGAGAACGGGAGCTTTGAAAAATATTGACGTGTGGGTCTCACCTCCACAGATTCTGGCATAATTCAGTTGGATCCTGTGTTGGGCATTGGGAATATCAAGAGACCCATGAATTATTCTAACGTCCAGCCAAAACTGAGAGCCACTGGTGTAGTGTCCCATACGTTCATGGTGTTATTTTTAATTGCAGTAGTTCTCCAGCTGGGAGGTATCATCCACTTGGGTGTATTTACAAATGTTTATAGGCAGTTTTGTTTTTTATATTGACTGATGTCACTGGTGGAGGCAGAGAGAATCATTGCTCCTAACCCACAGTCAGTAGTCCTCCTCTTCCTCAAACACACTGAGATTACAAAGGTATGTTTCTCTACTTATCTCCCTTCCTTTCTTCTCTTTCCTCCTTCCTTCTTTTCATTTTTAAAATATTTCTTTTAATTTAATATTTTTTTCTTTCTTTCATATTTGTTTTAACGATCTCATGGTATTATTAGAGAAAATAAAGTAAGAGCTTGAATTTACCTGTGTCCCCTAGAGACAGGCTAGGATTACTTCAGACAAGAGATATTCAGGGAAAGGTGGTAATTTCTAGAGTATGGGATAGACATTTTGTGCAAGCTGTTCTAAAAGTACTCTTTAACCACTCTGGGTAAGTAGGTATCTGTTCTATTTACTCCTTGCCATTCTTACCCTGAGATGATAAAAAAGCAATCCATTAATGCAATTTGTACTTTTTTTTTCATTGATTATACAATGTTCCAAGGCCACTGTAGAGGCCCAAAGCAGCAGCAATAATTACTACTTATAGAACACTCAATGGGTTCAACACTAGCTCTACATAGTAGACTACTGTGTGAATTTTTAATAATTCTGCTACTGTAAACTTCAATGAAAAATAGACAGACAAATAGCACGTTTATATCAGGTGGGAATTTATCTTTTCAAGTATATAGTCAAAATTTAATTCAAATTTACAATTTTCCCTGTGCTTATTAAATTTACAAGGATTTGTTCTTTCTCTCTGTGTTTCTGTCTTTTTCACTTGGTTCCGTCAGTTACCTAGTTATTCTTGGTAACTATAATTGCCAAATGAAAAACAGCTGCAACTTCTTTTGGCATAATTATATAGCTAGTAAAAAATAAGACCAATGTTGATGTACAACACTTGGTTTTGACTCTGATATTGTTGAATGTTTCTCCGAACCTTCTTTTCTCAGGAGTCTAATCACTGGCATGTAGAGCATATGTTCTAGAACACCCTTGTTTCACATCCACCAAGAGGGGAACATGCAGACACACCAAATGTTAAAGAAGCATGAGAAGACGTTATTGAACTATTTTCTACCACTGATTTTGGGTTTGCTTTATTCCTTTTAATGTCAACTGTTCTAAAATCAATTATTAAAATCCAAGTTAGGTTGAGAAGGTGTGAGAAAGGGGTATTGGGTTGATAAGCAAGTCAGTGACCTAAGTATGGCACCTTATGATTTTTCTGACTCCTTATCTCTGATATCCCTGGATGCAAATAATGACAATCCATGTCTGCCTAACAAATAAATCAGGATATGAAACAGTTAATTTTGCCAATGATTTGTATTAATATGAGTATTTGACTGTTATAGATGAATAAGTAAAGAAATCACAGTGAAATAATGAACTTGTAGCTCAGAAATTTGTAAGAATTAAAATGATTCAGTGCTTTTGTTTGTTCTTTGATGTTTTTTAAGTAATTAATAGCATAATATATTGTTGCAAGCGCAAAAAGCATGCATTTCCTAGAACACTGCTATTGAAGATATCTTTTTGATCTTCTTCACTCATTTTTAATTACTAGGGTTGTGTTGATTTTCAGTTTTTGCAATACAATATCACACAAAGCACACTAGTACATAAAGCAATGAGTAAAGATCCCATTGCACTCTTTTGTTGATTTTACAATTGATATTTTTAAGTACTATGTTAGATAAAATACTAAAGCCTCCAGCAGGAGAGTGATTTACCAAAATAATTCTATATAAAGATATTGATTAACATTTTTAATAAAGAGTATAAGGGATCAGAACATTTGAGTATTTTATTTAGAGATTCATAGCCAAATAAGTAGAACTTATTTTTATAACTTTATAGCCTTTAATAACAATATAACTATTTAAATATGCAAACCTGTTCAACTGCCCAGCATGAATGCTATCCTTTCTGCCATAGCATCTTTCCTTTCCAAACAGTTTACACATTTATTCTTTTAAAGTGATTTCTCTTATCTATTGTACAATGAGATAAAATCTCCTTCGAGTTTATTTGGGAGATAAGGAAAAAGGGCATATTCATCTTGTTGTATATGAAGAAATTAATTATGAAGTAGTTATGCCCTGTGCTATATTCTTTAAATGTGTAATGTTTTAACAAAAATATCCCATTTTAGATTCTATAATTAAAAAAAAAAATTGTAAAAGATTCAAGTGAAATTATTCATTGAAAATATGAAATTATATTAAAATATGGTATACTATTCTAGCAACCTATGAAAATACTGAAAGCAACACTAATCACAATTCTATTAGGTAAGCATAATATAGATCATACTATAGTCATAATGTGTATATATATATATCTCAATAAAGGGGTACTTTATCTTGTGATTTCTCTATGGGGTGATATCATACCAATGATCTAGGAAAATACTTATGTTTTTACTAACTATAATAAGCTGTTGACTTAAACTGACTTATTAATGTGGCATGCTAATATGTTTTAATATTTATCCATATTTAGAAATGGTATATATCTCAGCAGGCTCCCAAGTCATAGAGTTACACTTAATTTAATGAGATATGTAGCCATCCTGCCAGAAATTAGTATTACTATGGTACTTTTATCTAATAGCTACTAGTAACCTGCACACTAGAAATATTTTTTTAATATTGAGTGACAGTTAATCAGGAATAGATATTGATATGTAATAATATCCTAAGGGTTCTAAAAATTGAGATTTTTGAAAGACAAACATGTCTTCAAGAACCAGTGAATATGCAGGTTATGAATTACGTCTTAGAGAGCATTTAGGATCAGAAGCTTGAAAGCAGTCCAAAGCGGGCAGATCACCTGAGGTCAGGAGTTCAAGATCAGCCTGGCCAACATGGCGAAACCCCCTCTCTACTAAAAATACAAAAAAAATTAGCCAGGTATGGTGGTGTGCCCCTATAATCTCAGCTACTCTGGAAGGCTGAGGCATGGGAATTGCTTGAACCCAGGAGACAGAGGTTGCAGTGAGCCAAGCTAAGTAACATAAGTCACATTTACATTTGTAACCAAAATATACTGGATTTTTACTAGGCATCATTCTTCCTTCCATTTCATAACATTAACATTTGATTAAATCCAGTAGAAAAAAAAATATGATGCCAAAAGTGCTGAAGATATTCAGCTAAAGTTCTTGGGTCGATGGAAATCGGATAACATCATATATAATACAACAAACATACTCCCTTTAAAATCTGCCTCTCATCCCAAAGTTCCCCACCCAAATAGCGAATTTCTTGTCAGCATATCCATTTATATGGATTCCACTTACCTTTCCTATACCTCCTTTCTAAAAGTCTGTCTAGGGTCCTATATGAGTTGGAAAGACTAAAGCTATTTAAGCACAACCGACAGTTGCTCCTTGAGAATAACCTGAAGTCTTTCATTTTACTTCAGTACACAGAGATTAGATGAAGTGATATGAAACCAGCCTGTGGTGTGGTAAGTAGAATAATTATTCTCGCATCCCCAAAATGTCAAAATCCTAATTACTAGAATTATCTCAGTTGTTTTGCAATCTTGACTTCTTTTTAACATGTAAGGTATCATATTAATAAGTCCTGGTAATTGGGTTCCACAGGCTGTACAAGAAGAATGATGCTGGCATTAACTTGACTTCTGAGAAGTCTCAGGAAACTTACAATCACAGAGAAAGGTGTACGGGGAGGCCAACACTTCACATGGCCAGAGCAGGAGGGAGATGGGGGGCAAGGTGCCACACACTTTTAAACAACCGGATCTCATGATACCTCTATCATGAGAACAGCACCAAAGGGATAGTGCTAAACCATTCATGAAGGATCCACCCTCAATATCCAATCACCTCCCAGCAGGGCCCCACCTCCAACACTGGGTATTAAAATTTGACATAAGATTTGGGTGGGGACACAGATCCAAACCATATCAAACACTATCAGCTTTGGGTTATTGTATTAGTCAGGGCTCTCTAAAGGGGCAGAACTAATGGGATATATATACATATATATATATATGTAAAGGGGAGTTTATTAAGAAGCATTAACTCATATGATCACAAGGTGAGGTCCCACTATAGTCAAGCTGAGGAGCAAAGAAGCCAGTTTGAGTCCCAAAATCTCAAAAGTAGGGAAGCCGACAGTGCAGCCTTCAGTCTGTGGTCAAAGGTCCAAGAGTTTCAAAGCTGAAGAACTTGGAGTTTAATGTTTGAGTACAGGAAGCATCCAGCCCTGGGGGAGAAAGATGGAAGCTAGAAGACTCAGCAAATCTAGTCTTTCCACGTTCTTCTGCCTGCTTTTATTCTGGAGGCGCTGACAGCTAATCAGATTGTGCCCCACCCAGATTGAAGGTGGATCTGCCTTTCCCAGTTCACTGACTCAAATGTTAATCTCCTTTGGCAACATCACACCCAGGAGCAATACTTTGCATCTTTCAATCCAATCAAGCTTACACTCAATATTAACCATCACAGCTATCTTCTTAATTTTCTAGCCCTTCTCCAAGAGGCTTCAAGATTCTGCCTCACTAATCTGCTCTTATGCATTCTACTGCTATTCCTTGAGGTTCTACCCTTGACCCACTTTTCTAGTTTGTCTTCTAACAGCTGAGTGATCTCATCCATAACCATGCGTTCATTCATTCTTACATAAAGATGTTTTTCAGATACATATTTTCTACTCAGATATCTCTCCTAAGTTTCAAAACTGTATATTTCACTGTCTGGCATGAACCTACATTGCAAGTTCTTAATCAAAGTCATTATATCAACAGTCTTAATCCCTCCTCTTTGAATCAAGCTGACACTCTTTTGTTCCTTAAGTTGTTATATACAAATTTCTCTCTTACCAATCTTTCTTCTATCTGCCTTGCATCAATTCCTACAATAGACCGAAGATATTTATAATTACCTAAATACATTAGGCTATTTCATATCTCCTTTCTCTGGTTGCAGTCATCATTCTACCTGGAATCCATTTATTCTTATGACACTTCCCAAGCTCACACTAGGCTGGATGAAGTGCCCCTTATCTGTGTCCCTATCAGACCGTGCACACTCTTTACTCTTTCTTTCTTAGCATTCATCAAATATGATTGATTTTTTTATTTTAGCACATGTCTCTAACAGCCAGCATGAGCAATGCTTTTCAGAAGAAAGAACTATCTCATTTTCTTTCCCATTGCCCAACCATGTGATAGGCACTGATCAAAATAGGCAATGAATAAGTATTTGTTGAATGAAAGTGAGTTGAAGATGTACAGAAGCCTATTAATACAATTACCATACTTTCTCCAGGAAGGCTTCAAATCCTCAGCCAGAATTAAATAAAAAAAATATAATGGACTTACTCAGGTTTGGCCATCAGTAAATGTGCACAGACGATATAAAGCAATATCTCTTAGTGTGAATATATTTTGGGTTTGGGCTGTATAAGATAACAAATCACATCAGAATTATGTTGGAAAATTATGATAATGGCTGGGCATTCATTGGGAAATAATTAAATACTATAATGGGGAGAAAGAGTAAAGGACATTAGGAGTTGACACAGGGAGTTGTATTAAAAGAAAAAAAAAATGTATGTTTGTCATCCAATCAGAATGTAAAATCTTGGAAGTATCAAGTGATAGTAGTAGTTCACCTATAACTTTTTATCTAAATAATATTACCTAACTGAAAAGTATATATTAAATGCTCTTGAAAGACTACTTGTTAAGACTTACACATTTAATTACTCATATTATAGCAAATTGAATTTTGAACATGTTATCTTCGCAACAAAATTTGAATTATAAGATGTATTTTCTCTTTCCAGCTTCTGGATTCTGAGTAACAGACTTTCCTGGGTGGCCTTGTGTAACAGCTCCTTGAAAGTGCCTGGATGAATTTTCTATAGTATATGATGACCTCAAAATATATACTTTTTTAAATCCTGGAGGCTGGGTGCAGTGACTCACGCCTGTAATCCCAGTACTTTAGGAGGCTGAGGTGGGCGGATCACCTGAGGTCAGGAGTTCGAGACCAGCATGGTCAACATGGAGAAACCCCGTCTCGACTAAAAATACAAAATTAGCCAGGTGTGGTGGCGCATGCCTGTAATCCCAGCTACTCGGACTAAAAATACAAAATTAGCCAGGTGTGGTGGCGCATGCCTGTAATCCCAGCTACTCGGGAGGCTGGGGCAGGAGAATCACTTGAACCTGGGAGGCAAAGGTTGTGGTGAGCCAAGATCGTGCCGTGGGCAACCAGAGTGAAACTCTGCCTCAAAAAAAAAAAAAAAAAAAAAAATCCTGGAACAGGAATTAAGTAAATAGTGATAGTAATATTGATAAGTTATTGCTATCTCCCTCTTTCATATGGCATTTAAGTCCCATGTGGTATTACAGAATACATTTCTTGTTGAATGGAAGAGGAATGGACAGAGAAGATACTTGTAGAGCAGAAAGAAAGAAGGTCTGGGATCAAGGGCTTCCTCTGGCCTAAGAGGAGTGATAAATGAAGAAACAGCTATGCACTAGAATTGAGAGAAGTATGTGTTGACAGTTTTTGGGTTTGTCTGTAGTAAGACAACTGTGAAAGTCATGTCTAATGATTTTAGTCTTACCAGAGAATGAAGAAGCAATGTCACCTGCTGAATGAGACAAGCAGAGATAATATTGAAAGCAGAAGGAGATCTGGAAACTTGGAAAGATCTGCCATAAGGCATCCTAATGAATCCACAAAATAAAAAAAGAAAATGATTGATAAGTAAAAATAAGAGTTTGATATCAATTATGGTTTGATAGCAAAGATTATAGTGACCCTTTCAGTAGAGCCTTATGATTTTGTTCAATGCTGCTTTAAAGTGCAGAAACAAATTAGAGGAAATGAGATTAAAATGTTGACCAAAGGCTGCAAATGGTATGGCAAGTAGTGAGGAATGTCAACAGAGAAAATATGTCAGGACGCGATGGATAACAATGGAAAAACTTGAGAATAACTACATATCTAAGATGCAAGGCACTGTTCATGAATTACCATAGGTCAAGATAAGTATGAATAATTTTAGAATTTGTTTTGTTCCATTGGGATTTATTATCGTAGAAGTTTATATGAAATAGAATGTATATTGTTTCTTAGATGTTTAGCTATTAAATTATAATTAGTATTTGTTAATTCTAATTCAAACAATTTACCTATTAGAATAGAAAAAGGTATTCTACGAGTTAATGTTATGAATTAGATTCTTAGCTAGATTTTACACAATGTAGGTAGAAAAAGTGAACTCAGAGTCATGTTAACAAACAAGTAGAAATGAGACTGAAGTGATACACAGAAGCTTGTGGGTGAATATACAGAGTTTCTCAGTTCCAGAGTGCCTTGAGTTCCAGTGAGGTGAATTAAAAATGAATCCTACAGCTAGCAAACTTTTGAGATCGCTGATTTTTTTTTTTTTTTTAACTATACTTGGTGCTAGAAAAAGAATCAAGCATATATGTTATCACCTAATGGAACTGGAGTCAATATAAAGAAGCCAACTCTCCATAAAATTGATTCAGTCTGGTGGTTAAGGACAAGGATGTATAGATCCCTCTAAGGTATACCTGTTGGAGAAATAAATTTCCTAAAGGAATGAATTAGAAAAATATATGAAGTCACCCATCATTAACATAGAAGAATGGAATAATATGCCATGCATACTAGTTGATAGCATCCTTGGGAATAGCTGGACACTTCTTCAGTGTGGTCTTCTTTCCAACATAAAAGAGACAGCAAAGGAAAATTCTATTCAGTGATTTCTCATGGGATCTAAGCAAGGAATAAGAATTATATATTTTTTGTCAGCTGACTGTGTGCATGTTTTCAGAGCCCTCTACTTATAAAAGCAGTAACTGCATGTATATTTGGCCATGTTCCAACTATATCTAATTTACCACGTTTTTGCAAAGTATGAACTTTAAGCCGTCCAATCAAAACTTTTCATTTATAGCCTACGAAATATGAATGCGAATTTTCATAATATATTTTAAAACTTATTGTGAACTTTTTTTGGTGTTACTGTTTCTGAAATGCTTACATATATCATTTACTCCTACGTATTTCTTTTCTGACTGTATGTGCATATACGTGTACAACTTTATGAAATGGATACTTTTTTCTTGGAGAGCAGATTTAAAATATATTAAGTAATTATTCTAAATCCTTTAAGATATTTTGATAATAGAGCAGACAATATAATTTTGAGTACCGAAATCAGAAGCATTTTTTAAAGAATGTATACTTTAAGCAGAAATAATTAATATTGTTTCTTCCCATTAAATCAAGTAATTTTTAATTAAAAATCTAAGATACCTTTGTAAACTAATGAGATGGTAATTCTTAATCTTTTCCTTTTATTCTTCTTTCTTTCTTTACATTGAACCATTTTTAAAAATGTGATCAGCTTAATCTGCCTCAAGGAATAATTTAAAAATGAGAAAGGTTTTGATTTTTCTATTTTTTTCCTTTTCCTTTTTATTGTAAATTTCAGCAACAGTGGGTGCCATACAGACACTTAGGAGAAGTGTTAGGGACAATAGTTTTATTTTTAGAATGATCAAATCTTGCCATGTTATTGAAGATATTTTAAAGCTGATTCTACTGTCCTTATTCTGTCACTAAGAATTGAATAGAAGCACTTGGGGCCGCCCCTTATGATGCTATATGCATTTCTGGTTACCTGCGTGACAGATTATGGTCATCTTCTCCCATTGCCATAGAAACAAGGCTACAACAAATGTAAATTGCCTATAATTTTCTCATTCTCATAATTTGCATTCACATTTACATAAGCAGAGATGTACAAAAGCAGGTGTGATTCATAGCTCTTTACAAAGATGTTAAGCCTTAAATCACTATTATTTTCAATGTAAAATCAATTTAAAATGGAAAAACTCTGAAAGATTAATTGTAAGTTGTTTTAAAATATTTCTGAGTATTAAGGAAGGTTGAATCTGATATATAAACTTTTAAACCTTCTAAATTAAACAAAATTGAACAAAGTTCTACATCCTATATTACACTTACTATTTTCTTCATATTCTTGGTCTCATCAGAAAAAATTAAAAAATAAATCAATTAAGTACTATTTTATGTAAAATTCAATCCACAATACTATTAACTTTCTTGCGTACAGTGCCAGCTACCACAAAACTATAAATGCACTATATTTTCTTTTGTATTATTCCAACAATTGTAACTTTTTACAAAACAATTGCAACAATTTAACAAAAATGTGATATTTCCATTTATTACTACATTACTAATGTATTCTTTCATTTACTCACTAAAAAATATTGTATGCAAACCACCCAGTGGTTTGTGTTCCTGGGTTTACAAAAAGAACCACAAAGAAGATGGAACAAACAACATAATGTGAAGTTAAACAATGTGTTTTTAATTTAATTATGTTTAATAATATATAGAATGGAACAAGTCATTTTTATCACTTTGAGTCTCAAGTTATCACCTTAGAAATGGAGATAGCAATAACACCTGCTTCATCAATTTTTTCTAAGTCAAACGAAATAATGCAATTGAAATTATTTTGCATTTGGTCAAATTTTATAAATATAAATGTTATAATATTTTATAAATAGTATTGTAACTTTCAAAAAGTTCATAATATATTAGAAGAAGTTAGACAAGTATATACAGTCTGCCCTCTGTATCTGTGGTTCCATATCTGCTAATTCAACCAACTATGGATAAGAAATATTTGGAAAAAAAAATTCCACAAAGTTCTAAAAGCAGAACTTTAATTTGCAATGCACTTATTACTACGTTAAATCCATGCAAATTAAGTGGTGGATTAATCAGCATGGATTTATTGTATTAGGATTTTATAAGAAATCTAAAGGTAATTTAAAGTATATGGGAGGATGTGCATAGGTTGTATGTAAATATTATGCACCTGAAATATTTCCCCTTTATTTGGTGTCTATTGTTGCACTGAAATCACAATGTGGAGCTGGATCTTACCTACACAAAGAACAGTGATGCAGTTTTGATTTGCCTTGTTCTTTATAATAACCTCTCTCTCTCAGACTCTGGCATTTAATTGAATGGAATTAGATCAGGAGATAAGCTGAGAGGCTATCCAATCAACATGCTTATAGTGTTCCTTCATCTCTCCACACAAAGACTGAAGTGTTCTTGGTCGAGGAGCTGGCTGTGGAGCCACACTGTCACCTCAGTTTTCCTTTCTTACTCCAATGTACTTTGCGCAAATCAAGGAGAGGTGGCAAACTGGTCAAATCTGCTGGTCAAATCGTTATATTGTCCATAGTCCTAATATGTAACAATGGTCTGTAGCCCACCTTGATGATCTTATTTTTCCCAAAGACTCCATTTTCAGAAAATAATCATAGGCATTAGCTTCTGGGAAGGCATGGGGTAGGGGCTTACCTGCTTTGTATAATAAATGTAAACATGGATTAAATTATTACCTTATATCTTTTAGAAATGTTCAAAGGATTTTTTTAAAATTTTGAATATGATTATAAAACTAATGAATTATCTGGGAAGCACTAAACACTCAGTACAGATAAAAAACACATTCTATTTTATAATAGTAAAAGTTTACATAGAATTTAAATGTATTTAGTGTAATATTAATTATCATTATCATTCTGTCACCGAATTATAGTATTGATTAAGTCTCTATACAGGACTTAGTACTTCCTCTCTGATTTTGTTCTCATGTTCTTTTTTGTTTTAAATTCCTAGCTATGTTGCTTTCAATTAGGTTGACAGCTCCTAAATATCAGGACAAAACATAAATTGCAGAATATAATCAGTCAGTTAGAAATGGCTGTAAAATGCAATACTTTTATCCTAGCTACCCACTTTATTAACTGTATTTCTGTTTGTCTTTTTATCTCAAAGTCTATTCAAAATTATGATTGTGAAAATCTGTACAATATGGGAATTACAAAGCAACCAGCATTTGAGAGAAATGTGTAATGTCATTTCAATATATAAACAAACTCAGGTTTTTACAGGAGAGGAGTTTTTGTGTAAGTTCATATATTCAAGAGGTTACAGAACACTTCGTAAGTGAATAATCTCTCTAGCATCACTGCCATTACTAAAAAATTCTACGTCTCAGGGCTCTTTCCTATCTCACACTACAAAAATACCACTGAAAGGGAACAGCTTGTCCCTATGGCCTTTGAACTTAGCATAGTCAGATGAGTAAGTACATTTTATGTATGCAGTTAGAGGTTAGTAAAAATAAAGATGTGATGAAATCATGCTGGAATTCCAGCCTCTTGAATTTCCATCCTAGCACTGCTTCGGGTTTATAAGGAAGATATATGAAGAGCATTTATAGTTTATTTCTATAGGGATTTAGCCGCAATCTCCTACACAAAGTCGTTACTGATGAAAAGCTAGAATGTACCATAATGGACATAAGTTTTCTTTTGTAGTCCTGGTTTAGAATCAAATCACTCTTCTGTTCTTTTTATTCTAGGCCATGCCATTCTTGAATAGAAAAAAAGACATGTTTTTTCACTTATCACCAGGTGAAATTTAACTTCCTGCAATTATGACTATACACAAACCTACAGCTGTATCAGCAAATCTGTTTATATTTACAAATAGATATTATATATTTTTTCTAGTTGTTATAGATATCCCAAAATATCATTTATCACCATTTTGATGTCATGATTGATATTAAACCAGCAAACTACATCTTATTATTTAATATGTTAACGAAACAAATATAGATATCATAATTTAAAAATTATTTTGATAAGTATATTTTAATATAACTGGCTTCCTTTTTAAACCTGTGTATTTTATTTTATGGATTTAAATGGAATATTCTAAGAGGTTTATAAGCTGCTCCAAACTCTTGAAGGGGTTTACAGAACAAAGAAGTTTAAAAACTCCTGGTCTACTTTCACGTCTCAATCTTGGTCCACATGGGAGAATAAAAGGGATAAAGGCCAAGAAAAATACCTAGGTATAATTGAAAGAGATTCTCAGAAAGAGGTTACGGACTGAAAATTTAAACAAAAAATTGCAATATCATCCCACATCACACAAAGAAAAATCCAAAACATCATAAATTTGGCTCTGTCAAAGCAAACATTGGCCTAGCCTAAATTAAGCAGACTTTATTCTTTATTTTCCCATTGCAATAGGGGAGACAAACAGAAAACCCCACCAAAACAAATGGGGGAAAGGTTTTAAGAGCTGGAGTGGAGGAGGAATTTTAGTACAACTATTTTTGCTAATTGGCCTTACCTAGAGAAAAAGCAAGCTTTCTCTTATCTTCGTGAGCGGAGGTAGTTTTACAACTGAGGCAAGGCCACTTACTGACGTTAAGCTTCTACTCTTCCACAGAAACTGGGAGATGGGAGCGCTTTCTTCCTTTTCTTTCTTTCTTTCTTTCTTTCTTTCTTTCTTTCTTTCTTTCTTTCTTTCTTTCTTTCTTTTTTTTTTTTTTTTTTTTTTGAGACGGAGTCTGGCTCTGTAGATCTCCGCTCACTGCAAGCTCCGCCTCCCGGGTTCCCGCCATTCTCCTGCCTCTGCCTCCCGAGTAGCTGGGACTACAGGCACCCGGCATCATGTCCGGCTAATTGAGTTTTTGTATTTTTAGTAGAGACGGGGTTTCACCGTGTTAGTCAGAATGGTCTCAAACTTCCGACCTCGTGATCCGCCCGCCTCGGCCTCCCAAAGTGCTGGGATTACAGGCGTGAGCCACCGCGCCCGGCCCCTTTCTTCCTTGATTAATATATTTCAAAGGCATGACTCCCAAGTCTTTGAGAAAGACATCCCTGGATTGTAAATCCTGTGAGAGGTTTTTGTTTTTTGTTTTTTGTTTTTTTTTTTTAGATTTACATGTCAAAGGGGAAAAAGAATTTTCAATTCCAAGTTTTCTAACATTAAATGCCCTTATAAATGGAGATCAGGATCTAGGCTCAGGAAGAAGCTTATCCAATATCCAATGAGGGAAATATTATGGCCATCCTTGCTAACTTTATCAGTTCCTCCTAGTGTTACTCTTCATAAAATAGAATGAGGAGAAAGAATTCAGCTCCTACAAGAGAGACTATTTCTGAGCATAGGTGTGTGTGAAAGAGAAAGTGTGTGTGTGTAAGTGTATGTGTGGTATTTCGCAATAATGGACAGTGCTGTCAAATAAATATAAATTGGAATTTCGTGTGAACACCAGAAAAACAAAGCTAAGAGCAAGTGTAAAGAGTTCTTGGGATGAGAAAGACTCAAGAAAATGTTGCTTTTTGTTTACTAAATCTGATCGAATAAATTACTAAATAAAATAATCTGGCTTTGTCAATACGTATAGGGCTTTACGTATTTGTCAATACGTATAGGGCTTTGTCAATACGTATAGGGCTTTCTGGCAGTCCTTTTTTAAGAAAATAATTCTTATTTCTTTTTCAGTCTGTCTCCAAAAGAAACTATATGCCATCTAATCTCAATGTAAGCTCTCAATGTACCACAAAAAAGCAAATAAATCCAATGTCATTCTTGATTAAATAATCACCTTTTCAGGGCAAAGCCAAGAAGTGTTTTTTCCCCGCTCCCTGAAACAGGAACTGTGACCTAATTCTCATTCCTAATCACAGAATCAAAGGTTAGTATTTGAACAATCTGACACTCACTTTAAGCCATTCTATTTTTCTGCCAAAACTTCAACTTTGTTGACATTCCTTGATTATCCACATTAATGATTGAATCAACTACTTTTGCCCTTGGATGTTTCTTGTTCTTTATATTCTGCACTACATTTTTTCACACAATAGTATTCCCTGGTCACAATGTTAGAATTAATTATAAGTTAACAACTGATACAGACTGAATGTTTTTTTATTTTTCTTGTAATCTTATTTAACCTTATAATTCCATTATTGTTATAATGACAATTATTTGATTCCAGCAAGAAGTAATACATTTATGATCGCTGATGACAAGCAAGTTTAAACTTGAACTTTTTTGAACAAAGACCTTTTTTTTCTTTTGTGCAGAAACTAAAATTATATACACTTTACCAGTCTTCCCTTTGCATAACAAAAAATAGAAGTTTCCTTGAGACTGAAATTTGGCATCATAATTAATTTTTTCTTTATTTTGAAGATTGCCCTCTGGATAAATTAAGAGAGAAGAGGGTGCGGAGAAAAGAGTCATTATGTTTTGTGTCTCCTCGGTGTAAATTAAATTGCTGGTTTGGGTCTAATGGGAGCATACATTTCCATGATAAAGAGAGAGATCTGTTTCCATTCAGGAATACAAATGGTTAAAAACAAGATAAAGCTATTATCTACTCTAGGACTCTATTCTGCAGAGAAAACTCCTGGGTACTTCTAATAAGAAAGATACAGCAGAGCTTCCTGACAGGAACAGAGTGAGCCTTTGTTAGTCCTGGACTTTTCTGTCACTCACTTATAGATAATATCAAGCACTGTGACAGAGACAAGGTATATATGACTGCTACTTAGACAATGGGAATGCTAAGCCTCTAATTGAATTTCTCTCTGAGAAAAAGACATTTTCTTTGGGGAAAAGTAACATTTTGTCAAGTAAAAATGATCTGCTAATTGTTGTAGAAAATTTCTCAGTTTAATTATAATTGATCTTAGTTTTATACTTAAGTCTCATTACCCTCTCTCCACATTACCCATTTGCAGCTTCTTTACAGTATGCCTGTGCTTGCTAGAGTAAAAGTAGACTTTTTTTTTTTTTTTTAGTTTCTAGAATCTTATTCATGGAAAATCTTCATCTAAGTGGTGTTTTCACATTTAAAAAGCCACCTAACAAAATGTCAAAGTATTGTTTTATTGCTGTCTTCCTAATTATTCATGTATGTCTACGAGTATAGAACCACCATTACTTATACTTGTTAATGTCATGTATAAAATGTAGAAATTCTATACTGTTACTCTGGATGCACAGTCAAATGCACTATTTTCAAGGCACACTGAATACTCGTAGCTTTTCTTTTGCCTGGAGGCATAGAAGGCACACAGCTTCTTTATCATCATCTGTTTAACTCCAAACCTTTTCTGAACATTGAAACTTTCTACTTTGTATATGTGTCTTTATTTCCCTCCTTCTGTTTATTGATATGATTGATTTTACATTCCCATTACTTTATAGGAAAATAAGGACAGATAAAAACTGTGACTCCCTTGTGTTTGAAGATCTGTTCATCACAGAAGGAATATTGGCTTCTGTTTTGTGTGAAAACTCATGTAATAGCACCTTGTGCGAGTTTAATGTCAGTAAGGGTGGATGAGTCATTTTGTTACATTTGTGTATGAGATAAGCACTATTAGGATTTAAGATTAGTGTAAATTGTAAAAGGACAGTAAATAAGCAAGGATTTATTTTTTCTTATTTTTTCAAATATTTTATGTTTTGAACAGAGTTACTGAAAAGAGACAAATCCAAATGCCTGTAAGAGTGAGAATTTTCCACATGTTCTCCCAAGATATGGTGACAAAAAATAAATATCCATTAATAACTAAAGCTTAATTTTATTTTTTCCTCTAGATAGAATACAATGAAGATGATGATTTTTAAATGAATATATCTACTGTTAATTTTATATGACTATAAAGAAAATTACTAGTTAAATTTAGTACTAGGTGTTTGAAACTCATCTCTCTTTGCAGCCACAGAAAATGACATCTACTTTTTCTAGCTCTAGTGTTTATATGAGAATCTGTCAATCATTTTGCAAGATGTTTTATATCTAAGTGTATCTGTCAGGAAGTCCAATTCAAGATCCATTGGAGTTATTCTGGGCAAACAACAGAAGTAAATCCTTTTGGAAATATTAAAAGTAATTACTAGGCCCAAAAATGTTTGTGCAAATATGAAAAATAAAAAGTAAATTTTGGAAATACATTGTCCAGTCACAATCCATTTAAAGGTTAAATATATCTATATATATATTTGAGAGGTTATTTTAATATTTTAAGTAGTATAAAAATTATTTTTCTTTTTTATTCTGAAGGAGAAATTTATTTCAATGGGCCAGTCTGAAAGAGCTATTTGCCAAATGGCTCTCTTTCCAATACTTAATGAAAAGATGCATTTTGTACTACTTTCAAAAAGCTGAAGATTTTTCAAAAAAATCTCCCATTCCTTTGCTTAATATGCCAGAGTGATTTTGATTGCTTTTGAAATTCTAAAAATGATAGCTAAATTAGAACCATGCTTTTATTATCATGTCAACTGGACCTTAGTTTCTGTACTCTTCAAGGTAGACAGAAGAATCTGAGGCATGATCAACAACTTATAAAAAAAAAAAAACCTTAAATGCCCTACTTACCAAGTAATTAAACTGTTTAAAAAGACAAAAAAAAAAAAAAAAAAAAAAGAAAGAAAGAAACCTGTAATACTGCTTTTTCAAGTGTGTGAAAACTATTTGTAAAATAAATTATTTACAATAAAAATTTAATTATATTATTTTAAAATATACAAAGCTATCTATAAAGACAGAAGGCATACAACAAGGTTATGAATGCTTGAAAATCTCAAAATTCTACATTTTCTACTTTCTTTTTTTTAACCTGCAAGAGGGATGCTTATGCGAATGTTCTGCCTTCTATAAGCTTGGTGCTATTTTATTTCCATTTTATAGATGAAGGAATAGAAACTAGAAGATGTTAAATAACATGTCTCCAAACAGATTTTCTTGACACAATTTTTACTTGCTTTCATGAGTTAACCAGAATTACAGAATTATATCTATTTTCAAACACATTTCCGTCTGCTTACTTCCACAATACCTCTATTCAATATAGGTAGAGAGATTAAAGTGGAAGATTTGGGCAGTTACCCATGCTGTGACTTCAATCAATTTTCTTAACCTCTCTGTGGATTTTGTTTCTCCCTTCTAAAATGTGTATTTTAATAATAATCCTAACAATATTTTATCATTTTTAAAAATTGATATATTTCAAAGTGAATTGTAAGCTGCAGTGGTAACTATTTATTATAAGTTAACAATGTATTGGGAGGTCGAGGCGGATGGATTGCCTGACCTCAGGAGTTTGCAACCAACCTGGGCAACACGGTGAAACCCCATCTCTACTAAAATACAAAAAATTAGCCAAGCATGGTGGCTGGTGCCTGTAGTCCCAGCTACTCAGAAGGCTGAGGCAGGAGAATGGCGTGAACCCAGGAGGCAGAGCTTGCAGTGAGCCAAGATCGTGCCACTGCACTCCAGCCTGGGCGAAAGAGCGAGACTCCGTCTCAAAACAAAAAAATAAAAAAGAAAAAAGAAAAAAGAAAAGCAATGTAGTCAGTTACCTATACAACTCTTATTGAGTATGCACTGTGTGTTCAACACTAGTTTAGGACCTGATACTAATGTGGTTCTGAATTTAGTGTTTCCTATTCTTGAAGACAATATCAGCTAACTTCAATTCATATTATAATGATGTTGATGAGGTTATGCAGAACAGAGGCAGGAAACTTGGGTACATTTTAGAATTCAGCCTACCAATCGCAATATGGCAGGGTCACTTGATTTGAACAGTAGAGGATGGTGACAAATGTGTCTTATTCACAGAAGGCTATGAAAATAGGCTAGATTTGGAAGGGGGAATGAAGAAGAAACAAGTGACATGTTTTCCATGAAGTAGACATTCTAAGCCTGCTATCACTGAAACATACTACTTTGACTTTGTACAATTAGCCAGTCTTGACAATCAGAATATGAAAGGCATGCTGAATTACCAAATTATATTGAATGTGTCCTATATTGGTGTTACTCCCTGGTATCACAAGACAAGACAAATTGCAATCCAGGGATCTGACTAATGAATGTATCAAAATAGTTATGATGACATTGGAAAAGAAATAGAATCTCAGTATTTTGAGATATTAAGCCAGAGATACATGTTCATTGATAATGGCATAAAATTGTCTGTATTCATGACTCAGTCCTTGAAAGTTTATATTACAAAATGAACAATACAATCAATCAGCTATTTCTGGTCACTTTATATTTGATTCTTCTGTCACAATGGCTTTCCTCCTCACTTCTATAACTCAAATTGGAAAACGACTGTCTGCAGTTGTAATATGTAAAAAATAGTCCACATTTTGATGGATCCTTATTACTTATTAAATGTTTAATAGGCTGCAGGGCTCACTCTAAGATCTGTTTCATTTCCCTTGGTGCATATAGTATTACTCGATAGGAGAAGGATACTATCCATTTTTGGAAAGTTTTATAAATAGTATTAGGAGAAACTTCAAGATACTTATTATTTTCTCCTATTTAAGTTACACTGAATTGAATTTACAAGTATAATAACTTTAGTGAGGAAAACTACTAAAGTTAAAAAGAAAATAGTGGAGAGAAAAATCATTATCTGTATACAGAAAACTAAAGAATTAAAGAAACTTTTTTTTTTTTTTTTTTTTTTTTTTTTTTTTTTTTTTTTTTTTTTTTGTGATTTACACGATCTTCAATGTAATCGGAATAGAGAAAGGTCACAGGGCTCAACAAGCAACCCCCTGCTGCTTTTCTCATCGCTGGTTTCCTGTTCACTCTATACACTCATCTCTTCTCTTTGTCTAATACATATTGACTTTCTTATTTCATGGACTCTGTGATATTTTGCACAAGGTTAGTAACCCTGAAGATTTTCTTTCACTGCAAAACAAAGGGTCAATCTTCTGAAGATGTTTATATAGCCTCGTTTGTAAATGTTGTTTAGAGGAGGAAGGAATGCTGTGGTTTAAGGTAACATAGTTTTTATAAAAATTTATTTCTTTAAAACCCTAATACAGGGTTTATAAGGCTTGACCATATGTACTGTGTATACGTGCATAGAGTTTAATTATATGTAGAATTAATGTTTACCCAACCTAAAGCATGCATGTACTTGTATACAAATGTGTGCACATATATGTGCATGTTTGGGCATGCCCTCCCTTACTCCCACACACAGAAACACATGATCACACACATACACACACACACACAGATATATATATATACCTAAACCTGATTGGAATGAAAGATTAATAGAATTTGATTTTCTGGGACTAGTTGTCACAAATTCAACAGGATTAGATTGGTTATTTGTAACTAGAAAAAAAATTATCCCAGCCCTTTCTCCATTCTCAGGAAATATCTAGTGGATTCATGTTTTTGTTTTACTTTTCTGGGAAACAAATGTTTTCTTATTTATCATGTTCAACATCACTGGTTCCTACTGTTCTCTAACTCCCTTTTTTTCCCTATATATTTGAGTACATATTATTACTTCTCCCTTGATAAAGAGAATCTTAAAAAAAAAAAAAAAACAAAAACGGTCAGACGAATGGAGTGTTTTCTTTCAGATACATTTATAATCCAAAAACCTACTTGTGGAGCACTTTTACTTCCCACTGCTGAACTAAAAATTTTGAGTATTGCTGTTTGATCCCCTGATTTTTCTCTTCTCTTCATTCAAGCCTCTTCCTGCTTCAAGTTCTCCTAAAACTGAAGTTTTTAAAAGCTTCTTAGAACTGACACACCACAGAAGTGAACACTCACACCTACTTAGTTCATTCCATTTTGTTTCATAGTATTTTTTTTAATTGGGTATGATCCCAATTACCACTGGAAACACAATGGTACTCTTTTTCCTCTCTAGACCACTTATCTAAGTGTATATAGTGTGTGTGTTTGTGTTTAACCTAATATTAATATTTTCAAACTTAACAAACCAACCAATCATCCATCTATTTAATTTGAATTTCAGATAATAATAGATAATTGTTTACTACAATTTGTATTTTAGATAAACATCAAACAATATTTTGGTATATTTCCCAAGCAACACTAGAGATTATTGCTTCCACTGTTGCTTTTCCATGCAACACATTAGAATATTTTATTCCATAGTTGGATCAAATCTCTGTTTATCCTCACTCACCAAAGTGCTCTCTACTAGTTTAGCATGGTGTTAAGTCCTACACACGAAACCAAAACAAAACAACTGCAATGGCATCATCTTTTGCAAACAACTCAATCTCTTTCATTTTCATTTACCTCACCTGTAATAGGGGATGATAATACCTGTATATCCAAATTAGAAGTAAATTATATATATATATATATAGCATTCAATAAGAATTTTCACATAGAAAGTACTCAGTATTTTGTTTTTATAATTAGCAATGGTACTATCTGTTTTTGTTTCCTGAATATCACTGCACCTTAGCCCTTGATCTCTCTGAACACTAGAGCTTAGATTATTCTTTTTTTGAGACTTTTGTTTTGTTTTTGTTTTGAGACAGAGTCTCGCTCTGTCACCCAAGCTGGAGTGCAGTGGCAATCTCCGCTCACTGCAACCCCCGCCATCCGGGTTCAAGCAATTCTCTTGTCTCAGCCTCCTGAGTAACTGGGATTACAGGACCCAGGCTGGAGTGCAGTGGCAATCTCTGCTCACTGCAACCTACACCTCCCAGGTCCAAGTAGTTCTCCCTGCCTCAGCCTCCTGAGTAACTGGGATTTCAGGGGTCTGCCACCACACCCGGCTAATTTTTGTATTTTTAGTAGAAACGGAGTTTCGCCATGTTTGCCAGGCTGGTGGTGAACTCCTTGACCTATGGTCATCTGCCTGGCTCGGCCTCCCAAAGTAGATTATTCTTTTGAGTAGAATATAATCAGAGAAAAGTATATATGTGTGTGTATATATATTTCAAATAATAGCTCTTTTGAGATATAATTCAAATATCATGCAACTCACTTATTGAAAGTGTACATCAATGGTTTTTATATATTCACAAAATTGTGTTACCATCATAGGTATACATTCTGTGTAGATTCTAATTTTAAAGGGATGCAGATGATAAATGCATGCCAATGATAAAAATATTAAGAGATATAAAATATTATTATACAATCAATGGAAAGTCTTGCGTCCATGTCTTATGATCGGTCTCCTACTTCTGTTCCCAGAGAGAACTACTGTTAAGAGTTACTTTTCAAAATATTGTCTCTGAACATACATGCATATGTACCTAAAATATCTTATAGAAATTAAGTAACGGTATGCCCAGTTGTGGGCCTTGATTTTTCCTCACTCGTGTATCTTGAAGATCTTTCCATATAAACACACATAAGTCTATGATTGATTCTGAATTACTGCATAATATGCCAGTACATTAATATAGCATACTTAATTGTTATTATTGAGAGAGACAGGGTCTCACCCTGTTGCCCATGCTAGAGCACAGTGTGTAATCATAGCTCACTGCAGCCTCAATCTCCCAGGCTCAGGGGATCCTCCTTCACAGCCTTCAGACTTAGCCTCCTTCTTCAGCCTTCTGAGTGGCTAAGTTTACAGGCGCATGCCACCATGACTGGCTATATTTTTTTCTCTCTTTTGGTAGAATAAAATAAAAATGTTACCCAGACTGGATAACATATTTTATTTAAACTGATTTGTAATGATGGACATTTAGGTTTTTACAGTAATTTGCTATTATAAATGTTTTAACAGTAAATATTTTTGTTTATATTATCTTCATTCACAAGAAAATGTATCTATAAATTCAATTCTTAAACTTTAATTCTTGGATTAAACAGTATGCAATTTGTTTTCTTTTTGCCAGACAAGTATTATAAGATAATAGACACATTTTATAAATCCCTCATTTTCTGCAAATAAAATTCCTTAGCTTGTAGGCTTGTTTTATTACTGCCTCAACAACCTATAAACAAATACACAAATACCATCTTCCTAGGATTTTGGAAAAGCTACTCAAATGCCATTAATTATGTGATTGCTTGTATATAACATCACAGATTTTACTTTTATTACAGTTTACTTAATTTAATGGTTACTTAAGTAACCACTATTACTTATTTTAATAGTGTATTTATTTAATAATAATATAATATAATATAATGTAATATATTAATAATATAATACTTATTTAATGTGTATGTCTATTTGTTTAATATATATGCCTATATGAAAAGAACAATATAGAGTACCAACATGCAGAAAGGGACTTGAGTCAATCAATTTACTTAAATTGTCCATGCATTCTAAGCCTCAGTTTTCTTATTTTTAAAGGGAATAAAGATTACTTTTCAAGGTGACAGATTTAGCCTTTCCTTAGTCTTTGCCTTCTCTTCCTCCTGGTGATACGGACAGGAGACGGAAATACTGGGTCGACGAGGGCAGTTCCCTGGCAAACCTCACCCTCAAGCCTGGATACCTGCTGTCCTAAATGAAAACAGGCATTTCTGTTTTCACGCTCCAAAAGTTGTCTTTTTTGCCTGCCACATCCCCTATCCTGCACCCATATGAATCCCGAACCCCAGGCTCCAGAAGCAGACCAGCAAGCCCGCAGACCAGCAGAAGGACGGCGGAATGATGTGGCTGAGAAAGGGAGAAGAAGAGGAACATCTGAATGCCAAGAGGAGTTCAGCTGGGAGCAGTCAGAGAGGAGTCCAGCCACAGGGCAGCCAGAATCCAGGGGAGGATCACCTTTCCACTCCATCCTCTTCTTCCGCCTCCCCATCCATCCTGCTGAAAGCCACTTCTACCACTCAATAAAACCTGCCGTTCATCTGTGGAGTCTGCGTGTAACCTGATTTTTTTCCAAGGCACTGGACAAGAGCTTGGATACAGAAAGCTGTCACCCTGGCCCTCTGCCCTTGTGAAAAGGCAGACAGTCCACTGAGCTGATTAACACTCAAGCCATCTGCAGATGGCAAAGCTGAAAGAACTCTGTGGCTCACTCCTGTAATCCCAGGACTTTGGGAGGCCAAGGCTGGTGGATCATGAGGTCAGGAGTTCGAGACTATCCTAGCCAAAATGGTGAAACCCCGTCTCTACTAAAAATACAGAAATTAGCTGGGCATGGTGGTGTGCAATCCCAGCTACTCAGGAGGCTGATGCCAGAGAATCACTTGAACCAGGGAGGCAGAGGTTGCAGTGGGCCGAGATTACGCCCCTGCACGCCAGCCTGGGTGACAGAGAGAGACACCTTCTCACAAACAAAAACAAAAACAAAAACAAACAAACAAACAAACAAAAAACTAAAACTCAAAAAAACCCCCAAAAAACAGAAAAACCTCAAAAAAAAAAATGCTTTGTAACACTGGGGTTGCAGGCACCCACTCCTAGACACCACCATAGGGCTGGAGCCCACAGCGCTTGCCCCAGCCTCTACACCTGCCCATCTGCATGCTTCCCCTACTGCAAGAGGTTTGAGCAGCGAGATGACAGAACAGGCAAGCATGCAAGGGGAATTACGGAACACTTCCGTTTCACTAGGTCACATTAAAATATTCAAAAAGATATTAAAACACATATCACACTATTCTTAAGAAAAAAAACTGCTATGTAAGCCAGTTTTTACTAGAATACAGGAGGTTACATAGACTAGAACTTTCTGAAAAGAGTGGAAAGTCTTCTGTAAAAAGTCCATATCTTTAATTGTTGGAGAAGAGAAAGACGGAACATCTTGGGTGACTCTACATTTCCAATATCCAAAACAATATAGAGGTATATAACTTTATAAGGCATAAAAACAATTAAAATACTCTACCAGGAGAAACATCATTACTTAGGAAATAATTATGTGGATCAAAAGTATGTTTACTTATTTCCAATTCACAATCCCAAAAGGAAGCCTGTCTGTTAATAAGCTCTCTCCATTTGCACTGAACCTACAGTTCAGTACATATTCATCCAGAAAGTACAGTGAAACTTCAACAAAATAATGCATTGCAAAAGAGAAAGGAAAGTAAATCTTGCGGCCCCCAAATCATTAAGCTACAGGGAAAAGTCAAGCTGAGAACTGCTTAGAGCAAACCTGTCTCCCATTCTATTCAAAGTCATTCCTCTGCTCACTGAGATAAATTTGTATCTAATTGACTCCTTTGGAAAGGCTAATCAGAAAATCAAAAGAATTCACCTGTTGATCTCTCACTTACCTGTGACCTGGAAGTCCCTCCCTGTTTCAAGTTGTCCCGTCCTTCTGGACAGAGCCAATGTACATCTTACAAATAGTGATTATGTCTCATGACTGTCTAAAATGTATAAAATCAAGCTGTGCCCCGACCACTCTGGGCACAGGTCTCAGGACTTCCTGAGGCTGTATCATGGGTACGTGTCCTCTACCTTGGCAAAACAAACTTTCTAAATTAACTGAGATCTCTCTAAGATATTTGGTTTCACACAACTAAGATTATACCTAAATTTCAAAAATAAACAATGAGTTATAAGACATTTGAAGACAGCTAATAGCAAAAAAGAAAAAGCCTAAGGTGAGTAAACAGAACATTTACTCAAATAAATACATATTTTAAAATTATAATTACTTGATCTTAGAGATATTCTAAAATATATTCAAAAATCAAGAATTGAAAAGGAGTAGTATGAGTAAATTAAAACTATGATTGCTAAAATTAAAAGTTAAAATCAATTAAGAACATGATGATTTAATTAGCGATTTGCAAGACAGACCCATGTATATAGTCCAGAATATAAGAAAAAAAAAATTAGATGAAAAAGTTGAGAGAAAATTAAGAGATACAATTAATTGTTTTTATGATGACCTTAAAGAATTCAATAAAATTTTTGGAAAGAATTAAGCAAGGAAATTATTAAAGAAATTCATGAAGAACTTTTCAAAAGCAAAATTAAAATAGAGTTGTTTGAATTGAAAGGGCAATTCAGTGCTAATCAGTTTGACTGAAAAAAAACTCCAACAGTATAAAAGGATTTCAGAGGACCAAACACAGAGAAAGATCTTAAAATCTTTCTTAAAGAAAAAACACATGATCTAAATGGAACGAGAGTTAAATTGTCATCAGGAATCTTTCGTCACGAAGAATTTAGGAAGACAATTGAGCAGTAGCTTCACAGTTGAGAAGGATCATATTTTTGAATCAAAACTTTTATACACATGAAAATCATAGGGAGAGTTTAGCTATAAATAAAAGGTAACCAAGCTAAGATAAACTTACATGTACAAAGTTTTATTATTATCACATAGCATATAACTGTTGGAAAATGACTCCTCCTTAGCAATCATCCATGTCTTCACATCTGCCATATAGGCACAGCTAAGTCACAGGCTTACCCATCTCTTGGTGGAACACTGTGTGTTGCTTCCTGGAATATGGTGATCTGAGCAGTCTTCCCAGGAGCTGTACACAGATGTTGTACATATACCTTCCTGTTTCTAGTCAGATATGGAACATTCCACCATATCCATCATTTGGCTAAAAACCTCCCTTACTAACTACTTGGTCTCATCTGTCATCTGGCCTCTCTGATTTAAAGTCATCCTGTGGGATGTAGGAAGCCAACATGACACTGATCTTGCTTACGCTATCTGTATAAGTTATAAACTGCCCAAATCCTTTCATATGGACTCATTGTCATTTTACTGACCAAATCCATGAGAATGTGGCAAGCCAATCTCCAGCAGCTATGTCAGAGTTAGACAGCACATTTGCTGCTTGGCCACTTGCAAATAGAAGTTTAGCATCTGAGTAATGTTAAAAGAGATGCAGGCTCACTGTTTTCTTTTTCCTTTTTTTTTTTTTTTTTTTTTTGAGATGGAGTCTCTTTTTGTCGCCAAGGCTGGAGTGCAGTGGCATGATCTCGGCTCACTGCAACCTCGGCCTCCCAGGTTCAAGCGATTCTTCTGTGATTACAGGAGTGAGCCACGATGCCCAGCTACTTTTTGTATTTTTAGTAGAGACAGGGTTTCACCATGTTGGTCAGGCTGGTCTGAAATTCTTGACCTCGAGATCCGCCCGCCTCGGCCTCCCAAAGTGCTGGGATTACAAGCGTGAGCCACCGCTTCCAGTTGTTTTCTGTTTGTTTCAGTCTTTGCTCTATTTATATTGGCTTCTGTCTTCATTCTTGTTGCCTCATGGTCACATGATGGCTTTAACTGCTCCTGATGAGTTTCACAATTAATGTACAAGACATTAAGAATGTTACAGAGGGCAGTTTACATGACATCAGCTAAGTTTTTTCTTTTTTTAATTTGCATGTCTTCCGGAGACTTTTTTTTTTTTTTTTTCTTTCTATTGATATGTCCTTCTGTTAGCAGAATTTCACTTAGGTTCACCAGACACGACTGTGTTTCTTCGCCATTCATAGCTGTCAGGAAGCTGAGAATTAAGTACTGAGACTGAATTTCACTCTCCTAAGGCTTTATATTAGAGGCTGACAAGGGAACTTGGAGCTGGGAAAGAGTATTAAGTAAAACAGTCATACTCTTTGTAACACAAACCAAATTAGGTTTAAGGTAAAAAAATAAAGACAATTTCAGACACACACAAGCAAAAACTCAGAAAATCTACCTTTCACAGATTATGCCTAATACTTGATGATATACATATATACATATGTGTGTGTGTGTGTGTTTACCTTAAAAGTCAAACAACAAAAAGGGGAGGAAGTTCTGGAATTAAAGGAACATTAAACCAAACCCAGGAGTAGAAGTTTTTAAAATGTGGAATGTTAAAAGATGGCAAAAAATAAGAGGTCTGAAAAACTTACTGCCAAAAGTGTGTTGTATTACAGTTCAAGGAAATTTATAATTTTATGATAACTACAAATCAAATATTTTCTATAAATAAGGTGAAAAAGTAATCTAAAACTCTAACTAAAATAAAAGCTATTCAACAAGCCTTATTCCATCTATGTCAAAAAATGTAGTGCAACTTTTAAGCAATCAAGAAACATATAATTACTGATATAATTTTGTTTTTATTCTTTATGAGTTCTATTATATAATTTGAACTTGAAGTAAAAAGTAGTTACTTAAGCATGATATTGTGAATCTTGTATATTGCTTTTTAGTTTGTTCAATCAACGTACACACACAAAAAAATAGACTGAATTCTAGTTGAAGCATTTGAATACTGTAAACTTTAATAATGTAAAAGAATAGTATATTCAACATAAATCAGGAGACACTATGAGACATGAACCATGTATAGTTTCAATAAATGCCTTCTATAATTAATGGATCAAGGATGAGTTTTATGTATATACAGTCAGGTGAAAGACAAACTAATGAACAAAAACAAAAATTTGGAGGCTAATTTGGAAGGAATTACAACAGGTAGGACAAATTATCTAATACTCTTATTTCTTATGTTGGGGGATCAATACATTTTATCTAAATACAGTGAAATAAGTAGACAAAGTATAAGCATAATATTTAATATTTTGATATTTTCTTGATACCTATAAAATGACCTAAAAGCATAAATGGTAAAAGTTAGTGAACTCAATAAGGCCCTGGATATTTTATCACTGAATAAAGTAGCCCACTGAATGGGCTACTTTTTAAATTTTACAGCTTTGTTTCCCTAGTTCATTACATTTAAGATGGTGCAAATCAAAAGTATGATTTTTTACCAACTCAAAAAAGAAAATGCTGCAAATTAAACTGTTTTAATTCGTTACTAAAATTTAAAATTTTAATTTTATACTTTGAAAGAGTTCTGTCAGACTTACATATATATGTATATATGGAGAGAGATTTTTTTAAGCATACATCACCATAGTGAATAACTGAATGAAAAACATAAGTAAAATAAATCAGTTTAGGTATTTTAAAGTTTTTTTATATGACGAGGTTGAATCACTGTTCCTCTCAGTTTTACTAATGTCTGTTTTTTTTTTCCCAAAATATATTCTCTATTGAACTATCAAGAGAGTTAATGATACATGATTTTCTTCAAATATTGCTCTGCTGTGTCTCCAGAACTTTCTTCTATGAGATGGAGACTGATTCTACAAGATTTGTTGCTCATACTCCATTTGTCTTACTAGTGTGTGTCTATGTAAGATTTTTAAAATATAAACAAGTCATACTCCTTTCTTAGGTAGTTCTCAAATAGTTTGTTGATGGAAATCTTGATCTATCAGTTGTATTATAATGTCACAAAGAACAGTGACATCTACTCATGTTCAAGCAGTGATATATTTGTCATGTATTTATTTTTAATTTTTTAAAACTTTTATTGTGGGTTTAGGGGTACATGTGTAGATTTGTTATATAAGTAAACTGTGTGTCTTGGGAGTTTGATTTACAGATTATTTCATCACACAGATAATAAGCATAGTACACTGTAGATGTTTTTCCTGATCCTTTCCTTCCTCCCAACCTCCATCCTTTAATAGACCCCAGTGTCTGTTGTTCTTCTCTATGTGTCCATGTGTGCTCCCGTGATTTAGCTCCCACTTATAAGTGAGAACACATGGTATTTGGCTTTCTGTTCCTGTGTTAGTTTCCTTAGGATAATGGCCTCCAGCTCCATCCATGTTGCTGTAAAGGACATGATCTCATTCTTTTTTATGGCTGCATAGTATTCCATGGTGAATATGTACATTTTCTTTATCCAAGTCTACTATTGATGGCCATTTAGGTTAATTCCACGTATTTGCTGTTGTAAATAGTTATGAGATGAACATAGGAGTACACGTGTCTCTATGGTAGAATGATTTATATATATTTACATTTTTGGGTATGTACTCAATAATGAAATTAATTGGTAGAATGGTAATCCTGTTTTAAGTTATTTGATGAATCACTGCATTGCTTTCCCAATAGGTTAATTAATTTACACTCCATAGGCTCAAAATAAGGAAATGGAGATAAATCAGTCAAGCAAATAAAAAACAGATAAAAGCAGAGGTTGCAATCCTAATTTCAGACGAACAGACTTCAAACCAACAATTTTTTTAAAAAGACAAACAAGGGCATTATATAATGATACAGTGTTCAATTCAACAAGAAGACCTCACTGCACTAAACATACATGCACCTAACATAGGAGTATCAAGATTCATAAAGCAAATTCTTAGAGACCTACAAAGAGACTTAGAAATTCCCACACAATAATAGTGGGAGACTTCAATACCCCTGACAGTAGTAGACAGATCATCAAGGCAGAAAATTAACAAAGATATTCAGGACCTGAACTCAACACCTGATCAAATGTATCTAGTAGACATTTACAGAACTCTCCATCCCCAAACAACAGAATAAACATTCTTCTTATCACTACATGGCAAATACTCTAAAATTAACCACAAAATCAGACGTATAAAGATACTTGGCATATTCCAAAAACCCTCAAATTATACCAACCACATTCTTGGACCACTGTGCAATAAAATCATAAATTAATACTGAGAAGATCACTCAAAACTGTATAATTACATGACAATTAAATAACCTGCTCTTGAATGACTTTTGGGTAATTGATGAAATTAAGGAAGAAATCAAGAAATTCTTTGGAACTAATGAAAACAAAGACACAAAGTACTAGAATCTCTGAACACAGCTCAGGCAGTGTTAAGAGAAAAGTTTATAGCACTAAATGCCTACATCAAAAGGTTGGAAAGATCTCAAATTAACATACTAACATCACAACTAGAAGAACTAGGGAAACAAGAACAAACCAACCTCAAACTTAGAAGACCAGCAATAACCAAAATCGGAACTGAACTGAAGGAAATTGAGACTTGAAAAACTATACAAAAATCAATGAACCCAAGAATTGGTTCTTTGGAAAATTAATAATATAGATCTACCAATTGCTAGACTAATAAAAAATACAGAAGATCCAAATAAACACAATTAAAAATGATAAAACAGATGTTACTACTGACCCCACAGAAATACAAAAAAACTATCAAAGATGACTATAAACACCTCTATGTATACAACTAGAAAATCTAGAAGAAACTGATAAATTCCTGGACACATACAATCTCCCAAGACCGAACCAGGAAGAAATTAAATTCCTGAACAGACAAATAACAAGTTTTGAAATTAAATTAGTAATAGAAAACCTACCAACCAAAAGAAGTCCAGGACCAGACAGATTCACAGCTGAATTCTACAAGATGTATAAAGGAGAGCTTGTACCATTTCTACTGAAACCATTTTAAATAATTGAGAAGGAGGGACTCCTTCCCTACTCATTCTATGAGTATCATACCAAAACCTGGCAGAGGCACAACAAAAAAAGGCAATTTCAGGCTAATAGCCTTCATGAACACAGATGCAAGTATCCTCAACAAAGTACTATCTTTGTTGTTTAATGCTATCTGGTGGACAGAAATTATAAGATTTCATCAATCATAGATGTATCTTGACTTTAAAAATGTTAAAATGTGGGGCCAGGCGCGGTGGCTCAAGCCTGTAATCCCAGCACTTTGGGAGGCCGAGACAGGCAGATCACGAGGTCAGGAGATCGAGACCATCCTGGCTAACCCGGTGAAACCCCGTCTCTACTAAAAAAAATGCAAAAATCTAGCCGGGCGAGGTGGCGGGCGCCTGTAGTCCCAGCTACTCAGGAGGCTGAGGCAGGAGAATGGCGTGAACCCGGGAGGCGGAGCTTGTAGTGAGCTGAGATCCGGCCACTGCACTCCAGCCTGGGTGACAGAGCGAGACTCTTGTCTCAAAAAAAAAAAAAAAAAAAAAAAAAAAAGTTAAAATGTGGAAAAAACTATGCAGCTTATAATTGATCAAACGCAATGCTGGACCTATAACTGTAGAGCTTTCTTGCTCCTGAGTGACAAGTGATATGGCTCTCAAGTACTGACTTCTCAGATATTTAATGTTGAATCAATGCATAGTTTCTGTCCTCCATTTTAATATACATGTCAGCTACCATAATTTTTCAATGAATATAACATTATTTTATCCTAACTTTCAATGTAAATAGCATAAATAATAATTTTCTTTCTACCTTTTATATTCTCCTTTGTTAGTACTAAGAAAGAATATTTAAATGTGATTTTAAGGGTATAAAAAGTAGTGATTGGTTTAACAAAATTGGACTACATATATTCTAAAGGCCTCTGGCAAAAGAGAGACACAGGTGTTATAGATGGCCAGGAAAATCATTTGACCTTGAAGATTGGGGCCATGCACCAGATTATGCACTATAATTATAAAGTTTAGCATCTCTGCTCAGTATGGAGCCTATTTTGTGAATTATCAGAAAGGCAAATTATTTTGTCATATAATGGAGTAAGTTCTAGATGAGCTTAGTCCAACAGAAATGCAATTTGAACCACATATGTAATTTCAATTTTTCTAGTACTCACACTGAAAAAGGTAACAAAAAATCGTTTTTTGTTATATATAACAAAGTCTTAACAAAATTATTTCAACATATCAATTTAAAAATGTTAATAAAGAATTTTACATGTTTTTGGTGCTTCATCTTCTAAATTTGCTGTATGCTTTGTACTTAACAGCACATCTCAATTTGTACTAGTGTTCAATAGCCAAATGTGGCTTATGGCTAACATACTGGACGATACAGTTCCAAATTTTAAATACCGGGGTAGTTCTAGACTATAGATACTATTGTCTTTGAAATAACTATTCCCAGCTTCCATTTAAATCTACCTGCCTATGGCCAAATAAATATATGTGTGGTGCTATGATTCCAGGTTCACTGGTTTCTTAAGCAGCAATGGTCACCAAAGTGCTGATGTATATATGAAGAGGGAGGCGTGGCATCAAGTCTGAAATGCGATAGGCCTCAGGTTGTGGAGATATACAGGAAGAAACTTCAAGAAAACCTGTTCACTATTGGAATGGCAGTAGAAGGCTGATCTGGAGAAACCGGGTCATTTGTGTATGTGATCTGCCTTGCATCTTAGCCTCTCTTTTCAGGTCTGGATTTTGAGAGTGAGAGTTTCTATTTTTGTTTTTCTTCTTGACATCCTCTCTCTCTCTCTCTCTCTGCTCTCTTCCATTTCTCTCTTATTTCTGTTGCTAGTCCTGTTTTCCTTGTACAGATCCAAAATTTTTATATCAAACTTGATTCCTTTACTATTTTATTCTCTTCCTTTCCCTTCCTTCCTCTCTTTGCTCTCTACCAATGTTTGTTTGTTTTTCACCTCTGTTTTTTCTGTCTTAAGACATAAAATCCATTCACTGTTTTTTTTTTTTTCTTTTCTTTTTTTTTTTAATTATACTTTAAGTTCTAGGGTACATGTGCATAACGTGCAGGTTTGTTACATATGTATACTTGTGCCATGTTGGTGTGCTGCACCCATCAACTCGTCAGCACCCATC